>NW_028259160.1:3011458-3312604 GCF_977971745.1 Zootermopsis nevadensis
TTTACTGAGAAAAAACATTAAAATGTCAGGTTAACCTGCCTCACATTTTGAATACAAACAGGTGTGCTGACCATTCAAAAATGACACTGGTAAGTGCATTATAAATATGAAATTTGACAGCTTTGAACTAGACTGTTGCAGAATTCAGTTTAAAAGGCCCTTGGAAACAACATCAATAGTTATGTAAGCCAATATATATATTGGCCTTGTAATGAAGGCTTCAATTTTCATAACTGAACTATATGTTAATGATTTCATATGGTTGCAGGTTGGATGGTAAACATGTTGTGTTTGGACATGTTATAAGTGGTATGGATGTACTGAAGAAGATGGAGGTAAGAGCAATCATGTTTTGATTTTTACTGAAAGCTATGAAATTCCTGTACCCCAACCTGTTTTGTTGACATACTCTGCAGCTGCATCATCAAGTATTTGTAACAAAGTATTCATTGTAAGACTTGAGGTTCTCACAGCGGTGAGTATGAAGATTTCCGTCTTCTGGGTTGTTGCGCTGTGTAGTCTGGTCGATGTTAACCAACGTTTCAGAGGTCATACTGCCTCCGTCATCGCCCTAACTAGCTATTGACTGAATAACTGGGGTTTGATTCCCTGAAGGTCAGGGGAAACTGGTAATCATGTGTAGAAAGTATATTTACAGGTCAGTTAAGTGCCTATTGTGTAGTAAAAAACTTTGTTAGTATTATTACAGATTTGTTAATGTCTTGGAATTTCTTAATGGTTACTTTGATTTTGAAATTATTTTTCTCTGCAGCTGTAACAGGCGAATTAATGCAGCTTTAATTTAGAGAACATATTCTGTCATGGAAACGGAGACAACTTATTTCATTAGCAGCATAATATATTGATATGTTTGTTATATTTCAGAAATGTGGAACAAAATCTGGAACTCCAACAGAGAAAGTAATAATATCGGCATGTGGGGAGCTGGTGTGATACTTATGAATGTATATATGTGAATTATAACAAGTTTTACATGTTATCAGGATTGTTATTACTGTTATCACAGCATTGCATATGACATTTGTCCCATTATTGCTGAGCCAAGTTTATCCAGGTCTGTATCAGATTTACCCAAGTTTAATGCCAAAAGGGAGAGAAAACTTGTTAAAATATTGTTTGTTTATTTTGTGGTATGGATACAAATTTCTCATTCAGTGCGAAGAAGCAATGTTAAAATATTGTAACACAAAGTTTGAGTAACTGAAGAAAGGTACAGTGTAATAAGTAGTAACAAATAACAGTTTGACATCTGACTCAAATGAAATTGATTTTGATTGTTCTTGTAAATGCACTGCATCCTGCTACACATATGTCATAGTAGGGCATGAATAAGTGAGAGGCAGGTGGTTTGGATGTATTGTCTCCACTGATGTGGCTATTCAGATGTTACAGGTGCAGTAGGACTATGTGCAAGTCTGTTTCTGGCTAAGATGTTTTTTTTTTAAATTATGACATTGCAAGGTACGTTCATGAAGAAAAACTTTCAAATTTCAGGTGTTCTTCATACTCTAATATCATCAAACAACACTGTATCAGCCTGTATGTCTGTTGTTATCAGGTTAGGAACTATGCAAGCCCCAGGATTCCCAAAGAAGTGGAGCAAACTCAGGGGACTAAACTATGAGGGTTTCTTCCTCTTGGGAGCTTTGACCCCAGGTTCTGTCCCATTGGGGCCTTTTCTTCCGATGAATTTGCCCCTTTGGTTTGCCTTACTTCGGAGCTTTGCCAACAGGGCTAGCTTCCCATAGCTCTGTGCCCCCCTCCCCCTTTCCATGCTGACTTATTGGGTTCTATAAAAGGCAGCGATTTTTTTAAACAGGTGGGTGATTATCAACGTATAAAGGAGATATATAATTAGGTAGGGACAACAAGACAATATAGTAAGTCGAGAAATGCAAAATGGAAACCTTTGTCTCGCAAAACTTTAAATATCGTACTCTGAGGTTCTCACAGCGATTATTCTTCTTCATATAGTCTGGTAGGCTTTTCCCAACATTTCAGAAAACAGCCATCTTAGCTTTATGTTCCATGGTTGTCGATTCACAGGGTTAATAGAAGTGAGCACGGTTATGTTCGTGCGACGTTTTGGTTTGCTTTGACAGCAGAGGCTGACAACTAACACTCACAGATTAATAGGGGTTGCAGCAGTCAAAAATAGGGTGCTCTGAATCTGATTTTCTGTGTAAACAACAATTTCTTGTGGAATTACTTTTCAGGTATCGTACCTCTCGAATATCATCTATGATTTATGATGTTCAAATATGACAGAAACACGATTTTCGAGAGTGATGAGCACTAACTTCACAGCACTTTAGTTCTGAAGGAAGCTCCTTGTGTTCTAGTTGTAGTGTTTGAATCGCTGGTTTTATCGTGACGTTGCATAGGATCTCTTAGATTTATACAGCTGATTTCAAGAGCCATGGACCACATCCGTTGCTTATTTCAACACAAGGGAATATTAGAAATGTCAGTGTTAAATTGTGATAGCGCGATCTGGTGAATTGAAATCGTTATAACTCAGGGAAACGAAGAAAAGGTACGTAACAGGATAAAATAGTGTAACTTAACGGGATTCGTGCTTTGAAGTTATATTCATACATTGATTGCGAATAAACATCGTGTGAAGTTGTGATAATGCGTCTCTGCTCTGTGTGATCAGGGTCTTCATCATTACGGATAACGGGATGTAGGCGTAAGGACTGCATTACTTTGATATCCAGATATAATATACAGGAATATATAACAGGGGCGATGATGATAACTGACAAGATAAACTGTAAGGTTTGTTTCAAATGTTGACATTACTAGATCGAAGTTAAAACACAAAGATGTTATATAATGAACATATAATGCACGTGGGTAACTGGAGCGAGGAAACACGATGAAGATGACTGACTTCCGTGGATGTTGCGTCATCGGGATGATGGAGGCAGCAAGCACCTCCGAAACGCCGGTAAACTTATAATAGACCACACGCCGCGACAGCCCTTAAACAGCCATATTCATACTCGCCGCCTAGAGAATCTAGAATCTCAAACAGATGTTTATGTTTGTGATTCGGAATATTGCAGTTACTATTAAGTGTTTCACCAGATGTTGCTGATACGATTAAGGTACTATTGTAAGGGATACATTCGTGAGTAAATAAATAATGGTTAGATTGTGACAAAGTAACATAATATTCCTGGAATCAACGTTGCGATTCCTCCTGCGCATGCTTATTATGTATTGCGTGGCCTGGGGTTCGTACTTCACGCCATGATCATCGGCGCAAATGTACATGGATCATTGCTTCCTAGAAATTTGCTTCTATACTTCCATAACATTAAGGTGACCGTGTGGTGTAATCTGATCAAGCAGGATGGGTCATGTAGTGGCTATAGTAGAAATGAGTAAAATATATCAAATTAAGTCTAGAATACGTGATACGAACAAACATGTGGTTCAAGATAAGGCCAGAGATGGGTTCTTGTAAACACGGTAACTAACCTTCGGGTTCCTTAAAAGGAGTGTTTTTACAAAGAATACCTGTTGGCAGTGAAAAGATGTTTTCGTGTGAGGTAAATTACTTTACACGCAGTGCTATGATCATATAAGCCGTGACTAATGAAAACCGCAGGATCATGGCCTCGAAACGCCGTCCTTTGCATTCTCCAAGTTCTAAATTAAATTTTAGGCCAAATTCAGAGACGCCAGGATGGGAAACGAAAGGAAAGAAACCATTACCAGAACCAGCGACAGTGAAACAAGTATTGTTAATGATGATTGTTCATGTCTGTAGGAGAACGTTATTCGTAGATACTAGTATAAAAGTTGCTATCTATGGAGCAACTTTGTTTCTTGTGTCTATCCTAGCAGACGTTCTGCCATTTCCGAAGACATATTTTTCTAGGTCAGATAATGTACTTAATCAGTATTTTGTGAAATTAGGTTGGGGCTGGACTTTATTTGTTACATCTCCATTTCTTTTTATGACTAGTTTCACGTACTGTTGTGGCAAACGTGACAGAATTCTGCAGCATTTTGCAAGGTTGGGTATAGCAACATTTGCTTGGTACTTTTGGACAACATTATTCTGGTATATTGAAACAGTGTATGGTCGTTGCAATGCTTCACCAGAGAAGTTCCAAACAAAAGAAACTTGTCTTGCTGGTGGATACTTTTGGCATGGTTTTGACATATCTGGACATGTTTTTATATTAATCTACAGCAGTCTTGTTCTGATTGAGGAAGCTCGTGCAATCAATGGGTGGGAGGGTATACGAGATTTGATCAGGAATGAAGAGCATGCAAGAAACGTTGGAGATGTTTCAGTCACCAGTAATCCTTTACGAGGACTATCTTTTGAGGAATTCTCAAACCTTAAAGAGTCCTATGACAAATTTACCGTATACATCAGGTTATTCTTCATTGCAATGACATTTTTATCAGTGTTATGGGATGTTATGTTGGTAAGCACAATTCTTTATTACCACAAAGTGATAGAAAAGTTTGTTAGTGGTGCCATTGCCATTCTCACATGGTTCTTTACGTATCGTTACTGGTACACTTTACCTCGGGCATTACCAAATTTACCTGGAGAAGGACTGTTCAAATATAAGGATGTTCGGCAACCCAAGGAGCCTGCAAAGCGAAGAAGCATAACTACTGCTCCCCAAAGTAATGCTAAACATCAGCTTCCAACATTCATGGGGATGCCTCTTTATGGATTACGAAATCAGGAGAACAGAGAACAGAAGGATGAAGATACAGATATTGAAACAGACACACAGTTGAATTCATCAAATAAATCATAAGAATGTACCACCTTCAATAACAGAAAGCTCTCATTTAAAAGATTCATTACATTTTCAAGTACAAATTTTACATTTTAGTGCATGGTGTTAGTGCCTGTTTGTTTGAGTGTTTTGCAATTTTCATGTGATCCTGCCTTAAAAAAATTATGGATTCAAAATACTTATATTGAAAAACTTCTTATCTGTATTTGATATGCCACAATGTAACCCAAAAACCAGGATATCTTTTTAAATTTGAACTATGATATGTATTTTTGGCACTTATATGATGTTAAGATGTTGTATTTGTTTTTTGTTTTTATTTTATTGTGAGGGAATAAGATAAAATTATGTTTGTTTTATCGCTCAGATATGTAATTAAGAAGCTTTCTCTCTAGACTATTAGACTTGACAGTGAAGTCATATGTGGAAATTATTTGAGAGTTGGTGATTCAAATGTTTATTTATCACAGTAATTGCAAGAAGTACTCTCTTGTTTGTCAGATACGAAGGTCACTCAATATAATGTGAAGTGTTGATAGTTTATGTCCTTTCGGAAGTATGTTTACAAGTCTTCGAATCTCCTCTTGTTGTGCGAGAAATATGCTGGGATATTTTTCATTTATGTATAATATTGAAGCTAGAAACATTCATTTTATATCATATTGTGTTATGTGTTATAACTAACAAAAGACGGTTCATAATGTATTAATTTGTAAACATTACTATGATAGATAATGGAATTGTATTTATTTAGGATAGATACTTTTAAATACTTTGTGCTACTTTTCCGACAAAAAATGTGTTGTTAATTTTTTCTTCAGAACAAAAAGAGTAAAATCTCATTTTAACCCACTCATGGTCACAGCTAATAGGCTTATTTAAATAGTAAAGCTATTTTGATGTTGTATTGACCATATGTTTGACAGTATATGGAAGAGGTTGTGGTAAAGTGAAAAGTAGAATTCTGTTAACAGTAAAACTAATAATTTATAACAAAACAATTACAGAGAAATTGATAAACCTTAAAAGTTGAAATATTCTACAATGAAAGTTTCCACATAAAAGGTAAATAGTGACTACTGTCATATTACATTCTTTTTGTGAATTTAGTTTCATAGCTTGTATGCTAACACTGGTCACTGGTCACAATATATATCTCAAGTTATCTACCTGATACCCTAGGTATGTTAGTTCTAAAATATTTTTACTGTTTCAGTTACTTCCTAGATATATATAGAAAAATCATAAAGGTATATGCTGAATTTGGAGGGTGTTTGATAAAGATTTCTACTTACCATGTAGAAAAATTGTGTTTTGTCCTTTTTTGTACTACTGTGTCATGCTTCATATTCAGTAGGTTCCAGATACAAATCTTGCCTCAGATACTGGTTATACTGAATTATATTTTTCATAGTTTTTCTCAGTCCTTAAAGGAAAGTGCCTTCAATTAAACCATGACCCCTTCCATATCATTTTTAATTCATTCATTACTCATCCTGTAATTTGATGATGTAGTCTGAGCTGTTTACAGAATTGTTAAGGAACCAAAAATAAATTGTGGAACTTTGCAGTGGTAGTGGGATGATGGTGACTTGGAAGCAAACCTGGCATTACCAGACAGGGCAATGCAAGCAGGCACACAGACACAACAAAGATGCTGTGGATCAAACCCCTGTCATCCAATTTGTTGTCAGTCACTATACTGACTGAGTTAAAGGTTTTCTTAATGGTAGTGTATTAAAAGGAGGCCAGGGCAGCTATTTTTGGGTGACAAATCAATTGTTAGGCAGACTTCCCTAACCAGTACATTTATACAAAAGCAAATTAATGTAGAAATGGTATTTTGAAATACATATTTCCTATTGATTCTAGTGACAGTGAGACATTATTGCATACTTAATGCTGCATACTCAAAGATATGATCGTTGCTGTGTATTCTTGATAAAACTTATAGTATAAGTCACAAACATTTGAAATTATTCTCTAGTATATTCTTATTCAGTTGTCCCAATAAAAACATTTTATTGATTCTAGTAGTGTATTCTTTCTAGTATGAGATCCTAGAGATCTTCACAATAAATCACGCTAAAATGTAATGCATAATGAGTGGTGTCCACTCATGCATACTAGCTGTCTTACAGTTATTATATCACTAGTGCTATGAAGAGTAATATTTGGTCTCCTTCATGCCTGGCTTTAGTCTTACATACATCCATGTCTTGACCAGTCTGACTTCAAAAGCTACTGATCCAGTCTGTATGTTTGTCTGATTTTCATGGGTTATGTACCATGCATATTCTCTGTTTCTGATGGGTTTCTTGTCTTTGTTGTGTGTGAGAGAGGGGGATCTTCATTTGGTTCTAAGCCCCTGCTATGTCAATGTAAGTGCTGATTGCTGAGGGAGGGGGAGAGCCATGTTGGTCATTAGCAAAATTGACATAACTACAAATTTCCTATGGCTTGTGATGGCAACATTTTTTTATAAAGGTGAGATTCATGTTATCATGAGCAAAGTATGAAGGTGACTTGGGTCCTGGGATGTTACACCATTTAGTCTGGTAGACTTTATTATTGTGTAAACCTATTTTAGCTGTCTGTACTAGCGTGATCCATGACTGCCAGTATCAATATTTTGCTTTCCTTCTGTAGAAAGCTATTTTATTCTTGCATTATATTTTTATTATATAGTGAATAACTGTTTTCACTGGACTGTTACCTTTTTCATTCATTCTTTGCTTAATAACTGCATGCATGGACTAATCTTGTGACAGGTAATTTTTATGGTAAACAGTGGCAGAATAAAATTTCAAATATGTTACTCCTCTAATGATAGTTTGAATGAATAGATTAAGAAATTCAGCACATAGATTATACCTATATTTAATTGTGTTTTGCGTTGATAGTTTTTCGTTGGAAAACAGGCAAATCTATGAAAAGTTGCATAACATTTGTATCAAAAACACTTAAATTTGCTGTTCCAAAGTGAAATTTGGGCCAGAATATAATAAGATGGGTATATGATACATAACACAGCCGTATACCTCATTTGATGTATGTAGGGGGAGGATGCTGGTTTAAATAGCAGTGGACAGTAAATAGCTCTGGTTTCTTGTACTTATCTTTAGGAATTGATGTAAACCACAAGGAACATACAGTAAGTTATAGGACTGGATTTCCTTTAACTATTTTGTTTGGGATGAAATGATGAATTATACATGTCTTCATATATAACATCAAACATTCTTCTGGTGATGTTAACTCCATATGTGAATGAAATTATTGGGATCATCAGTGTGGGTTCAGACTTAACAGATCAACAATTGATCAGATCTGCATCCATCAGATACTAGAGAAAAAATGGGAGTACAGTGGGACCATACATCAGTTGTTACTGATTTTAAAAAAGCCGATGACTCTATTAAGGGAGAAATGTTACACTATATTCTCATTGAATTTGGTATACCAAAAAAGCTAGTGAGTCTAATAAAAATGTGCTTAAATGAAACCTGTAGCAAAATTCGAGTAGGTAAATATGTATCTGAGACATTCTTCATCAAGAGCGGTCTAAAACAAGATGCTTTGTCTCCCTTGCTCTTTAACTTTGCACTAGAATATGCCATCAGGAAAGTCCAAGATAGGCAGGAGGGTTTGCAATTGAATGGGACAAATCAGCTATTGGCATATGCTGATGATGTTAATTTATTGGGGGACGATATTAATACAATAAAGAGTATCACAGAAGTTTTACTAGAAGCTAGTAGAAAGGTGGGGCTAGAAGTAAATTCAGAAAAAAACTAAGTACATGTTAGTATCTCGTCAGCAGACAGGCGGGCAAAAGCATATTAGGGTGACTAATAAATCCTTTGAAAGTGTGACAAAGTTAAAATATTTGAGAAAAACAATAATAAATCAAAATTATATTTATAAATGACATATTTATAATTTATTTACAAATAATAACCAGAGCAAATGCTCGCTTGATTAAATAATCATTCTGCAGGATGTAGGCAGCCCTAAGTGTAGCTGGGAAGAGTGTTTTTGAGCAGCTGTAGAAAGACAAAATGACAATGATTAGTCATTAGTTAAGAATTTAAGTAGGCCTAGCTTACTGATTTACTGTGATCCTACAATTATAACTGCTATATTATAAGGTATGGTGTTTGAAAATTTAAGATAATCAAATATGGTTATGAGGATTCCTTTCATGTATTCTCTAGTTTTGTATAATTATACAATGCACATTTAACAGCCATGTTTGATTGATAGAATGAAAACATTGTTTATACTCTCAGATAAAGTGGCCATTAAAATTACTCAGTCTAAATGAGAATTGAAAAGTTTTTAAAAAAGTTCCCTAGTATCTGGGAATACTGGGAACGACCCGTTCTTCAAGTGCCTGAGCACTGCGGGTCCCAACTTTTCATTGGCTTGATCTATAGACATTCGGTAGGACTCCTCGGACGAGGGATCGGCCCGTCACAAGGCCTCTACCTATACACAAGACAGCATGACACAGAAAATCGCAGACAAACATCCATGGCTTGAGTGGGATTCGAACCCATGGTCCCAGTGACCAAGCGGCACAAGGCCCACGCCTCAGAACGCGCAGTCACTGCGGACCCCTCCCTAGTATCACATTTAATTAAGATTGGTTTATCCATTCATGAGTTATTTCATACATTGAGACAAATGGCTGGATGGAGCAGTTTTAATAGACACTTTGCAGTGTTATTAACATGGCTAAAGAAGTAGCATTTAAAAATACAATTTGTAAACAGTTTGCTTACTGGGTTGTCTGTAGAGGCAAGACTTTATTATTACATGCTTTAACTAAAAGCTGTTGTTATTGACCCTGATAAACAAAGTACTGACTACAGTAAAGCCTGTCTAAAATGGAGTCTGCCTTCATTAGAAAATTTGTTACGTCCAAAGAATACAATCTTGAATGATGTAGAATTACTCACAATAAACAGAACTTGTTGAACACAGAAATGGAGACATAAAATTTGTACTATTCAGTAACAATGCAGATTACATATGCAAGAATTTCTAGCTCATGATTTGGATCATGAATATTGTCCATATCATATTACTTGGCTCAGTATGGCTTGGTTTGAATAGTCGGATGGAAAAACACTGCAACATCATCTTCATGAGTCTACTTCAATATTTCTAGAAGCACATAACTATTATAAATGAGCTCAGGTCACTAGAATTCCATTATAAACAGGTTTTACTGTATCTATACTGAAACTGGTATTTCTAGATCTGATTGAAGAAGAATGAGTATGTATTGTGTGTGCATATTGATTCCAAGAATTTGTAATAAATTTTTATATTTTATACACGTATGAAATGGATTCTTTTCCAGATGTTACTGTATGAACTACTTTTGTATGATACAATATAATTGAAATGTTTTAAAATGTGTTACTACTCATGCCAGTGTTGAGAATGGACAAGAACATTACAGGTTGTGCATATAAATTTCTCTCTTCTGTTCACGAAAGTTTTTTCAAAACTTGATTCAACATGAAAGCTTCATACATCATATGACTCTCAGAAGATGGCTGTCTTATAGGTTGTAGTGCTGTGTAGTCTGGTAGAAGTATATCAACATTTTAGAGGTCCATGCTGCCATGGAAACCTGAAATCCTCATATGACTTACGTAGTTCTTTACATACCCATAACATATCAAATATAATACTGTTTATGGACAGACATTTCTGCTTATCAGGGTCACCATCTTCTGCATGTCAAGTTCATATAACATTTTTCTCAGCTTTCACAGGCCACATTATACAGCAATTGCAAGTATATTCGATGTGAAATCTGCAGTTGGGACTTGTTGTTTCTTCTACATGTTAAAAAAATGGTTTTGAAACAAAAAGAGTTCCATAATTTTCTTGTTTGCCCATGCTATTTGGAACAACTTATGTTTTAGTTGGCAAAAGATTACCTGTTAAGATTGTTGGACTCATTGCAAAGAATATATGTTATATTTTAGTAATAGTGGACACTGGTGGGCGTGTAAATATGTATAGGTTCCTGGGCATTCCTCTTCTTTTCAGACTTTTAAAATCATTTCGATGTGTGGATTAATTTTTAAAGTATTAAGCAGTCAGAAGTAAGACACAGGACAGACACTGAGGTTGCTAGTCCTCATTGTTTTATGAAAATTTACCATCAACAGTAGCATCAGGATAAAAATTAAGACAGACTTTCATAACAAAATTTTATTTACAAATTTTAAGGCACTTTTTATCCCAACTTAATACCATTATAATTATGCTTTGAGCCTTATTTATGTTCTATATAAAATATTAACATAAAAAGTACAAAAGAATGGAAACTTTAAACCTAAATTTTACAAAAGAAGATTTTATTATCTATTTCTATTATGAGGATTTGATTACTTACAATAAAAGTTTAATACTTCAAACAAAAGCTGAACATGTGTAAAAAAAATTGATCATGTTCCATTATGTAATTATATGGAATGACATTTATTCACATCTTTGTCACAAATATATTAGCTACAATTCTCTTGTTACATTCTTTTTCACAGCTAATTTCCACCACCACTTGTGTATATGTTGCGTGAGATGACGCTCTAACTACATTGACAATGTACAGACGTACAACCAGTCTTTGTATTTGAAATTCTACTTATACTGTTTATATCATCCTACTACTCCCTACATGGACATAACAGTAATGCCTCAAGGGTGGGCACAATGTCCACGTATACTTACAGATTGGCTTGTATTTTGAGCAAGATCATGTGAACATAACTTGTCATGTTTCTACTGAAATACAGAATTTCTTCAGTTTGATATGTGGTGAGCATAAAATATTACAAACTGATTTTTAAATGCTATATTTAGTAAATTGTGTACAGTAAAAATTCATAAGAATGTGAATATTTGTCTGGAATTGGATGTTTAAGAGTTGCCAACTCTTTAGATAAATCTGTAATCAAATTTATTTTCCTGCAACATTTCATATTTGGGGGAAAGTTGATACCGGGTTAGCACAAAAGAACTTTACACTTTCAGAGTGACACAAAAAATAAATGTGGGGTACTTAGAACTCACCTACACCAGTCAATAGAAAAACTAAGTTTTGTACACATCTCACAGAGACTTGATATGTGCTCCGTGAATCACATGGCAGATGTCATGGCGATAATCCAACTTTCCCCAAACTTTGTGCAAAGCGTTCATAGTGATGGAAGCTATGGCAGTTGTGATTCACTGCCCCAACTCTGGCAGAGATTGTGGCATAAAGTGGATACTCAGCTGGGTGGTTCCATGTGGAACTGAGTGCAAAATGCAAGTTGCAGAGTTACAGACTCTTTGCTAACTGCAGAACACACAAACTCCTCTGCTGTGAGGTAGCCATTGTTAAAACTAGTGGCATCTAGTGGCAGTACATAACAATGATCACCTGGGGCATTTGAAACAAAACTCTTGACAGTTTTTCCATTGACTGGTATGGGTGTGAAGTTCTGAGTATGTCATGCATTTGTTTTCTGTATCATTTTGAAAGTATAAAGTCCTATTGTGCTTACCCCATGTATACATTTGTCTGCCAAGTGTATCTGAATGCCAGACCTATTTAAGTACAAGAACAACTCCATTATACAAGTACCTCTGATCTGAGGATCTACTGATAGTCATTTCCTTACAAAACTAATTATAGATTACATTTAATTTTACTGACTGCTGTAATACAGACGATGCTATTTCATTCCTTTAAAGTATTTTAAACACTGAAACATGTTCCTTATTATAATCATAGACTCAGTGTCATTGCATAAGTTGCATTATATTACCATGTTCATATTAAAAAATAGAGAGAAAGAAATTGTATTGGCATCTGGAAAACTGGATCACTTGTTTGAAACTTTCAGCTGCATAAGTGATACAGCATTTAAAAGGATGATGACTGGTAATGATTAAAAAAATGTGGAAGTAAATGGTTATGGCCTGTCATAATGTACTACCTAGTATTCACTTCAGAGATTGAGTATCCTCATTGAGGTTAATGACTTTGCGCCTCCCATATGTGAAGAAGTGCAAACCATTGTCACAGCATTCTGGAAAACAAGGTTAATCTTGTGAACTGTGGGCTTCTGGGTTGTCATGTTGTATGGTCACATAGGTGGTTACCAACATTTTAGAGGAACCTATTCCACTTTCACCCCCTTAACATGGAGGTGACATGTTTCTCAGAAACATTAACCACATAAAAGACTACATGAAGTCACCATTGAGAAAACCACAATCTACAAGAAAAGTAGAATTTCACAAGGATATCTTCATCATCATTCTCATATCTAGCTGGCATGTTATAGGTATTACAAAACAACCTTCAAATCTTTTTTGAGGCCCTTCTGAGCATTTTTCTCTTCTGGCTTGGTAACAGCTCAGTCTTTCAGCATGTTCTGTAAAATTCCTTCTGTAGTATTTTAAACAGTCTGTTACTGGTGAAATTTGTAATTCTATTACAATTTATTTTATGGTGGATAAACTTAAATTCACATTAAGAAAATAATCTGCCAGATCAGTCCTTTTATATTTTCAGTAGAATTATGCACTCATTGTTTTAGTCAGGTAATACAATAGCACATGATCATATACACAATTACTTTGTTCCCTTGCATCACACTTCATGATAAAATTCTGCTAGGTAATAAAGAGTAATCAGACTGAAGGTATGGTTACGGCTTCGTATATTTGCCTTTGACTTTCTTGAGATACTATTTTATATGTAGTTTATTTAAGGGCACTGTCAGTTTCTCATACTATATATCATCATATGACAGGATGATTAATGAATAATGAACTGGAAATGATATGACAAGAAGTGGTTGTAGCCAAATTTAAGGTACTATCCCAGAATTTTCCAGGAAGGACTAAAGACCACAAAGCCTGTAAGCTTATCTTCAGACTTGTGAAGATGGCAGTGGGTTTCATAAAAGACAGGGACTTTCCTGTCTAGATGACCAACTATCATCAGATTCTGAAGAATTGTGCTTCCTGGTGGTGGTAGGATAACAGCCAATTGATTTTGTTCTTTAAGCTACAGACATACTTTCATGGTTGTGGGATATCAACCATAGTATTGGAATTTAGTTGACTGCTACTCTGCTTATGTGAGACATTTTCCAAGCATCTTTTCACATCCATGTTTATATGTATTTGAAGAAAGTAAAGTTGAGTGATCAACAAGGCAACTGCTTGAAAATTCAGATATTACACTGCCATGCCCTGTTGGTGATAACTTGAAATACAAAGTCTGATTATTTGAAAATATCAAAATTGTACCTTCATGTTGGCTGGAATGGATGCCAGCTTGCCTCAGGCTTGATATTCCAGTGAAGATGTTAAGTGATGTGAGGTACTTTGATGGGCATGAAACAGTGGATAAAAGATGAAATACAGGTGAAGAGATGTATGCACGTATGTAAGTTTTGTGATAATTTTAGGAAATGTATTCAAAATACGCAAAACAATTTTATGTACTGAGTAAAAGTAAAGCTGTCCTGTGACACTTGGTGGGAGAGGAAGAAACTACTTATTTTTGACCTCAGCACTAGATGGAGATGAGTGGTCAATGTCATACCCTCGCCATGCTTTAGCCCAAAGGAAAGGACCTCCAGCACCCACTGGATAGGAAGCTGCTGGTTGGGCCTCATAGTCAGTTTGGATGCAGAAGCAAGAAGAAAAATCATTTGCCCCTGCCAGAGATTAAACCTTGATTGTCCAGTCTGTAGACAGACATGATACCTCAGCTCATGTACATACTAAGTAAGCAAAATGGGTTAAGATGTCATCCTCTCCAGAAAACACTTCATCATTCCAAAGATCAAGAACCCATAAAATAAGAAGACAACATGGATAGTAATAACAGCATCATACATACTGCCTCCTTTTATGGGACCAAAGGTTCATAATAAAGAGCCCACCAATGGTCTATCTGCAACCAAGGCTAATAAGGTTGATGCCCATGTTTGTATATGTGGCATTACAGTTAAGGATTATTCTGATACCATATAATGTTCTGTTTTGATACTCAGAACAAATTATAGGTAGCAGGAAATTATAATTCTGAAGGTCAGTATATATTGTGTTTACATAAGTGTCACTCAGTAAGTTCTCTACCTGAATACACACGTGCTTTGCAAATTCTGAATTATAAATAAAAGATTGTCTGTTATCTAACTTAGACAACTTTAGTTTCAAACTTTACAGATCACGTGATCTTAAAGTCTTCATTGAATACCCAATACCATATATCAGTAAAATGTCAGAAGGTGCTTTAGCTCTGTGGAAGCACACTCAACTTGTATGTACAGGGAAAATCCCTGTCATGAAACCTGACATATATATATAAACGCATAAGCACTGTGATTAGATGTGGTACTCATATAATATTTAATTCTGTTACTATAGCGACTAAGTTCACACTTCCAGAAGAACATGGTACTTTTATCAATTCTAAAGGGTTCTACTAATGATGTGTTACAAGTAGTATTACAGCATTTCTGTACTTTGTTCACTGTCTAGTATTCCAGTATCCCAGTCTGTACAAAGTAACAATGTGTAAAGTTGGCAACCATATACTAAAATGAGCAAAAACAGCATTTAATTTATCTATATTCATTAATACTGGAATATGTTAAAAATATAAACATATACTGTATATGATGAATAGAACATGCTCACCACATAACAGTGGAATTTCACTGGATGTAAGTATCCTTGATCACATTGTTCATTCACTTATTTTTTCTATAGTAGAATATACCACCAATGATGACGGTTACAGCTGTGGCCACTCCTACAATAAGTGGGGACTGTGTCTGAATAAACATCTTGACAAGCGACAGAGATGATGGGATTGTCTTTTTATAAGAATCTCGTTGCTGAACTCTGTGATAATATTGTGATATATGTGGTTTCTTGCCATCTTCCCAGAAGTATCGCTCCAATCCAAGGCGATTCAGACGGTCCAGCAAGATTGCCAGTCCTATGTCAGCAACTGTGAAACGATCACTGCACAACCACCAATTTTTTTGATCTGAAAATATTTACAAGATTAACATTCTTTCATTATTAAATTATATTGTATACTCATAAGGATTGTATGACTCATATGAAGGATGTTCCAAAAGTAAGGTACAAACAAGCATATAGCATGTGGTAAATTTTCACGAGTGGAAGGGGTTTCACTGGTAACTGTTCACAGGGTACAAATATTTGTTTGAAAGCCGGGAAAGCATGCTTATGATTCACTTTTTTGCATGCAAAGATACCAGGAAAGATGGTGTGATCATGCTCTGTGACAAGTAAACACTACCCACAGCCCAGAGGATCCAGCAATGGTTCCAGTGGTATGGGTGGGAAATGGGGATTTTTTTTCCCAAAAGGCTTCATTGTTCTGATTTCCTATAGAAAAATGTTATAATGTCAGCATGTGTGCAAGTAGCTGTATCTCTGTGGTAACAAATGTGTCACAGTGTCCTTATCTACCTTATTTTCTGATCATCTTTCATACACTAAAGTACAGAATTCATATGAGCCTTTAAATGGTTATGGTAACCAGGAAAAGATAGTATCCCAGGATGAAAAGCCTGCAAGTATATTTATAATAGGCTGATGGCTTATGCTTGGCATATTAACCTTCCAGTTTGGTGTATATATTAATCTTCTCAGTTCATCTGATGTTACAGAACTTACGCTGTTGATACAGAATCATTAAACTACAAACCAACTAACAACAGACAACTTTCAGAAACAACAGTACTGGTGCTTGCCTGCAGATAGTTAAGGCTGGATGGCACAGTAGAGCATAACTATCTCCATCCTCTAAAACATAAAGTAAGTGGTTAATGATGTGTGGAAAGGTGTACTCCGCTTTAGGGTATGTATTTTCCAAACACATGTTCTTAGGTTTGCAAATCTAATTGGCCTTAACATTTATTTATTTCAGTACAAATGTTTGTTGCAGATATAATCACACTGCAAAGTAATTTCTTTGACTTTAATAAAATATTCACCATATCAAAATACCTTAAGAAAAGTCACAATCTTAATGTGACCTGTATTTTGTGAGTTCTTCCAACTTTTTATGACTGTTTTGTAGAAAATTGGATCGGTTATATTTAACCTTCATGTAAAAGTAGGAGTTACTGGGCCAGTACAGTCCCTTCTATCTCAAACCCTAAAAGAATTTGTTCAGTACTTGTAGTGATAAACTATATAGATGGGGAGGCCCAACTTCCTAATTATGTGTCGATGTTGGCCTTCCGGGTTGAGACACCATGTCTATTTGTGGTTAAGTAGATATCAAAGTTTGTGGAACATAATGCACTTCAGCCCTAAAAATGGAGGCAGTATATTCCTCTGAAACAATATTTATCCACAAGTCCACATGACATTACAACCCATTGTTATTTCCATTGAGGAAAAGGGTCTCAATCTTTCCACCACAGAGCATTGAAACAACCGCCATGTGGGACAACATAGCACTGGGGTGACAAAATTACACCACTATACATACTAAATGTTTTAATCTCAACCTGCTGGATATCTTAAACCCTTTGAAGATGAATGATAACTATATGCACCAGGTGCTTTCAATCTGCATTTTGTATTTATTGGTTTTGTATGTTTCTCATTGTACAGCATTAAACAAATGATCTTTCTAATAGTAAAGTGTTGTGTTTTCTTCACAGTATGGACTGAATTATTGAATATTACTTGAATAAACTTCAGTGTCATAGGGTGAAGAGGTTAAAATCATACCTTCTTTATGTGATTCAAGCTCTTTCTCCACTTCACTCAACACCAAGTCAACTTGGTTGAGAATCTTCTTGAACTCCTCTTTATCTGTTACTGATACATGCTTAGTTTCCTGGAACTTTGCTTTCTGAAGCAGGATCTCCTGAATGTCAGGATTTCTCTCTGCATGCATTCGTAAGATATTGGCACTGTTGTTCTCTGCAGCTAAACAAATGACAAATAATATTTTTTGTGCTAAAGCTCCACCTGGTATATGATTGCCTTTGTGCTTAAATGCCAAATCATGAAGGTATACAGGGGCACAGAAGTAAAGTTCTAGACCTCAACAGTTGTGGGAAGTGAATGGATAGTTTTACTATTCAGCCACTTCACCCCAAGGGATAGAGTCCTCTCTATCCATTTAATAGAAGGCTAGGTGAACCTGGATTTTTATAGAAATTATGTTAAAAGAACAATCTAATGTCCCTACTAAGATTTGAACCCCAACTGAGCTGTTTTGGCTCATACTATATGGTGCATCATCACACATTATCATGCTGATTAACTCTATTTAACAGTGTGAACAGAATATGCACATTGCTATCTTATAACAAGGAAAGAACAATTCTGCTCAAAAAATTCCACATTCAGTTAAGATATGTTTTTTTCTGATTATATGTATTATACAGTACTTTGTTTTCATATGGAAGAAATACAAGCCCTAAACACACCACTGATAGTTACACATATCACAATATAAGTAACATTTTTTTCTTTACATGTACTCACAGCACTGGACTACAAAATGCGATTATGATGTACTTACCCATTAAAGATTTTCTTACAGGTTGAATGAATGGTTGTTTAGGATTCTGACAAAATTCTGGATGAAAAAATGATCCCATAGTTACAGTTCCTGCAGGTATATGGTCAATAACTGTACGGAACTGGAGAACTTTCTGGCGTATTTCTGGACCCTGGTCCAGTGGCATTAATCTAGGAGTATCGCCTGTGAACATGAAATATTGGTATCGAAGTCTCAGCTGAAAGTGACCTCCTATAACAAATTTAACAACAGATAAACTGTACCAAATGGCCAGTGCAGTGCTTTGTGGACTGCTGGTATTACCATACAGTTCTCAATAACATTATATACAAACCATTGCTGAAATTGTCTTCGAGGTAGTCTAATATTCTGCCCGAATCTGGAATGACCTTAACACCATCCTTAAGAACAGGAACTTCACCCCGAGGATTGATACGCAGGAACCATGGTTGGTACTGCTCCCCTTTTGTCAGGTTAATGATGTGTTCCTTAAATGGTAACTTCTTTTCATGGAGAGCCATGATAACCTGTAATGCAGACAAATTAACAGATGGATGAACACTGATGACTGATTTAAATGCACACCGCAGTAGAATAAATTGTATAGTTATAGTTTTATTATACCGTCACTTTTTTTACACTTCTACCAGTGTTTATTGCAATTACACTATTGTATTATTGCACCATTGCACTGGGTCACCTGCAAACAGTATGTTTAGACTATGATGTAGTCATTGTCAGGTTCGCTTTACATATATTGTTCACATAAGCTGTTGGACCATCTGTTGGATTTAGAATATGTAAAACAATATACATACATACACACATTTAAACTTCATAAATATTTATGTTGTCCATTCTTCTGTGCGACCAGAAAATAGCCATCTTCAGATTCACTGCCATGAAAACCTGAAATCCTACAGTTATATGTTATCATAATCTCATCCCTGCTTGTTCTTGGGTGACTTTTGTTTTGCTATTAGTTAAGTCTTGGTCACTGGACTTATGACTAACCACTACCTCTCATATTTGGCTGTGCAGTTTTACTGTGCATGTTACACAGTACAGGCAGCTTACAGCAGATATTGTATGCTTAATAGTATCACCATATTACACTGTCAACAGTTGACCTGTTTTCTATGCACCTGTTGGCAAATTGTCAATACACCGACTTTGAGAAATGTTTGTGACAGTGGACTTTAAAAAGCTTCCCTGGGGAGCCAAAACTCTGAAGCCTCCATAAAAACTACATACACACAACACAACAAAATTTCACAAACTATATGATATGAATCTCATTAAAACATGCTGTTACTGTCAAGAATCATCAAACAAAACTTAAGAACCATATCCAAAACTCAATCAGTGAGCACTGAATGTAGCCAGACAAGTATTGTATGCTATTTTGGAAATTAATTTGATAAGCTGAGAAAAGGGGGATGGTTATATTTATTTGACTGTAGAAATAATCAATTATGAAAGAATATCTGATATAAGTAATGTTAAATGAATGTACAGTTACATTGACCTAGTTTAAGCAAGTACTGCTTCAGTCATTAAAAATTGTCTGTCCCATTCTACTTGTCAAACCGATTAATTTGTTTCTTAGATATTCGAGTTAAATTAATTTATACTTGAGCAAAACTACTTTTTTTTCCGAATTAACGAATGAGAATGATCGTGAGCACAAACCGCATTCTTTCTGAAAGGACTTTTCCCACAATGAAACAAATTATTGTTGGCAGTTGTTTAATTCATCACATTATTATCTCAAGGAATGAACATATCGAATCAGTGTTACAGAAACAAAAGTAGCTAATACTGAAGCTTCTGTATAAATACTTTCTAAGTTTTGTTTGCATTATGAACATGCACCAATGTTCGGCACTGTTGAAAATTTATATATACCTTTTGAGAATAAAAGGAATAATGATGGTGATATAACAGAAGCCCGTTCCCTTTCCCATTATCATTAGAGCTGCGTCCAACCTCTTCCTTTTCTGCGGACGCGGCCATGTTTAAAGAGTTTACGATTCACCTGATGCCTGACCGAAGCACAGAGAAATAAACTCTGGAGTGTATATAACAAGAATATAGCACAGCACCTAGACGAATTGGTTAGCGGGACGCTTCAGTCCTACTTGACATCACTATCACTGTTATGTTAATTAAGGAAAGTACACTGTCAATTAAATCGCTATGCCACCAGGGCAGGAAAAGAACGGAGGATACGACCTCCAGAATTTCAGATATGGAAGGTGGCTACATCCTACGTTAGTATTATATTCTGTTACAACCGTTCTGCTTATCAAGTAATATTTTACTGTAACATATCACAGGTTACAAAACCCTCACAAGAAAACTGCAAGGGGTGTTGGTAACACTGGTTTTATGGCTCACAGCTAGTGAAAGCAGCTCCAGGCTTTATCACATACCATATTTCTTAAATCTTAGGCATGTTGGATAATATTTGACTAGTTTTTATCATTAATTAACCAGTCAATATATAACCCCCCCAAAATGTATTTCTATGTTTTAAGCACGTAATTAATAACTATTCTAAATATAAATATTCTAATGGGTAATATAATTTATTTACTACATATTTATAGATGTATTTGAAACAGCTCATTATGTGAAATCTGCATTTATTCTATGTGAGAAGTTTATTGTAGTTTGAATTGCACTTGTTTCTACGTAGTGTATTTTTTTTACGACTTATTCCATATGCTATTGTTATCAGACAACTTTGGGATCCAAGGAATGTGGTAATATGTATGGATACAAGGACACTAGCAGGAAATCACTGTTGATCGTAACCATGGATTGGTTCTTCTGGTATGACCTGGACAGAAATTCGCAACGAAAAAGTTTTAACTGTATTAACAAAGAAAACTGTAAACAATTTAAAGAAATCAACAAATTGTATATATAAATTCCTTTTCGTGATGTGCTTGCGAATGTGGCATCGATTTTAAGAAAAACTTGAAACTTACAGTCCCTTCTTATCTCATCTTTTCAGATGATGCATTTATTTCATACCAGAACATGTAACCCGTAGTTTGGCGTGTTATGCAAGGTCCAGATGGACCCTCCCCCAGGCAGTGCAGCCAACTATGTCTCACAGCCTTTATCTTCTGAAATGCTGCTTGTTCATGCAATTGCATCAGAGTGAACTTGAAGTGTTCCTTCAAACAGTCTTGTATGTAGCTCCCAGTTCAGTTATTTGTTTCTCTCGCTTACAACAGAATACGAAACTAAAATCACGGCCCACTATACTTCGACTTCTGGGGTTTCAATAAATTCGGAAGTACAGGTGGTTATGATTTTAATTTCAGGCAGTAGTGTAGGTAATCCGCGGTATTGTTAAACCCAGAATAGTGATAGAAAGCTGTTGATGTTATATGAGTATGCTTAAAACAATTTTAAATAAGGTTTTAGGTCGACCACTATCGAACATGGCATCTAATGGCAAGTTAAGGGGAAAAGTTGCAATCGTCACTGCATCAACTGATGGGTAAAATCGATGTCTCATTTATTACATAACAATAAATATTGGATTCTGATGTGCAAATGGTTAACATGCATCCAGAAAACGTTAATGCCGTTGTTTAAGAACAAGTAGAGAAACTGTAGATAATCTAACCTCTAAGAAATCTGTATAGTCAGTTTGTATATGTAAGACCCCAAACCAGCCTGTAACAAGGAAATACGTTCTGTACTATCGTGTTTTTAGTGTGCAACACTTAGGACTCAGTGCCTACATGTTTTATTTGTTGTAGCATTGGTTTTGCAATTGCTGAACGTCTAGCTGCAGATGGAGCCAGTGTCGTCGTAAGCAGTCGTAAAGAGAATAATGTTACCAGTGCTGTCGAGAAACTGAAAGCATGCGGATATTCAGTTTCTGGTGTTGTATGTCATGTGTCAAAAGCATCTGACAGAGAACGTCTTATTAAGGAAGCTCAAGATAAATTTGGTGGGATTGATATTCTTGTTTCAAATGCTGCTGCTAACCCAGGGGTTGGACCTGTGTTGGAGGTAATGTTTTAGCTTTTGGGTCATCTTGTGTCTACATTGTTGTAAATGTACCATTACCACCGGACTCTATATTGTAACATTAACCAAATTTCATAGGAAAGCATCCATTTTAGTCCAGTGGTAACGCAGATAGCATTTGATTTGAATCTTAGCCACGACATAGACACTCTTGAATGAGGATTTTTATGGTTTTCATCAGTCTCACAAGGTGAATGCCAAAATATTAAAATAGTACAAGACTATATGCATACAGTTTATTCCCAGCTCATAATTCATGGTAATGTACATATTGTATGAAAGATACTATAGCAATGTTTGCAGCTTACACTACAGTCGTGTGAAATAAACAGAAGATATCCAGATTTCAAAATAAAGCAGATTGATATCATGATGTCTAACAAATAGCTTAGAATGATATGCTGGTACTGTATGTCTTAAATTCTATCATTCTTGTGGTATTACACATGCTGGTATCAGTAAAATTTGTTTTGCTGTATAGTAAATATTTGTGTTTCAATTTTTGTGCTGCATGGTAACATATTCAACACAACAAAAAGACATCTCAGAAGGAATTAAGAAAGCAAGTAATCTTTTTGATTATTTTTTATTTCATGCTCTGCTTTCTTCTGTGGACACTGACATAGCTAGTCATTACCACAAACATGTAGCACCTTTAGATTGTGGAACAGCTCAGAAATGCTAACTGCTGCATGTTTCCATTGAGTAGAAGAAATATTTCTGCACCGCAACACTAACTTTTCCACTTCATACAAACCTACAGTGAAAGTTTATTGTTAAATTTAACATTCTCATATTGTATCAGGCCTTAATTTCTACTTCAGCCTGTGATTGTGTCAGCTCCCTTCTTTACTTTCAAGACTGTCATTTAGAACAGATCAAATTAATGGTTAGGACTCCTGTTTCATATTTTGGAGGTCTTCTTTTTGAACATTGATGCAGTTAGCAGTTTTTACATGTGTTGGATATTTGATGGCTTGCATATCATATATGTTATGCAGAAATGTGTATTACTATGTAGTTATGAAGAAAAATGATGATGTTACAGATCATGGTCTTCTATGTTATGATACTTTGTAGCATTGTAAGTGGCTACCAGTCTGTCGGAGGAGCACATCACTTCCATCTTCAGAGCAGATTATTCCTCCAAAATATTGATAATCACCTACAAGACTACATGTTGCCATAACTCAGAAGACCACAATGCATTTTCACTAACTTCAAATGATGATTTCATGATTAAATATGGACTTTGTTTTGTTTCAAAGAGCCCTGAAGAAGTGTGGGACAAGATATTTGAGGTGAATGTAAAAGCTGCCTACCTCTTGTCCAAGGAGGTCCTGCCTTACTTGAGGAAGCGTCATGGTGGTAGCATTGTGTATATATCTTCTATTCTAGGTTTTGAGCCTCTAGGGGTTAGTATTAAAAATTATATTTAAATGTGTATGAACTTCCCAACTAATTTGTCAGTGCCATGGCTCAGAATTGCTAGTGAAATATGATAGTTGCTTTAATGCCTATGTTTCATATTACTGGTAATTTGGCAAAACTAGCATGTCAGCCTAAAGTTCATAACTAAATTGTATCACATAATCAGATTTGTATCACTTTTTAAATCAATAAACCTGATTAGGGTAGGACTCTCCAAAAACTGGTTTCATTCCGAAACTTATAGGACATAGGCTATACCTTTTTATCCTGGCACTGACAAATTTCAGTTTTACTAAAAATACTAATTTCTTGCGGTGTAGCCCACTTAACACATTTAGTGCCAAAGTGAACTATGTCGCTTTAGTGGAGAGGTTCCAGTACTGACAGTATCAACTTAAATCGCACCCACTTCTCCATATCGCCTGAATAAGATTGTGTGACCAGTGATAGAAAGATGATAAGCAGTAAGGAAGCGTTTTATCTTTTAAATGACCAGCGGAAATGAAAGAGGGAAAAGACAATCCAAAAATATTCATATAGCTGGAAAAAATATGTTTTGTGAACTCAATTGTGACTAGAGAACAGTTACCGTACAGTATAAATATTTATTTAAACTCGATATGCCACATGATACAGTGCTGTTACCTTACCAATCTCTGGTAAATTACTACAAATCAACCTGCAAACACATTAACTTTATTCCTTTGTTCCTCACGTGCTCTGTTGGTGCAGTCCCTGGTTTTATAGGGACTGCATAATGGGAAAGGACTTACCAGTAATGCATACACTACACAACGGAATGAATTATGCTTACTGGAGCCAGTACTATATGCATGAGCATATGCCTAAAACAAGCTCTTGTAACTACAACAGTAAAAAGTGTTACTGGCTTTACAGTTTAAAGTATCATGAAGTAACATTAACAATGAAATTACATTTTTGGCTATTCATGTTAGTGAGACTGAACAGTACAGTAACTTCACCTCCTGTGTAAGAGGTAAGGTTAATGTTACCTCTGGGCTTAAACACAACACAAAGGCTTAAAGGGGAGCAGATGTGAAGTTCCCATACATTCTTGACCTTGGAATAAGAGGTGAGGGTTGGCTCTTCTTGATAAAGGGCCCCTGTAACCATAGGATACGCTGGGTTGGCTTCAGGACCAATCTGGACATTGTAGCAAGATCAGGATCACCGCCAGAACAGAATTTTTATCATCTAGTCATGTCAGTTATTCTTATCGTCCCACTTGTAAGGTTGTGACTGACTTGCACTCTCCGTGTCTTGAAGTAATGACACATATCTGCTTTCAGCAGCTGTTAGGTGTCTACTCTGTTAGTAAGACTGCATTGTTGGGCCTCACCAAAGCAGCAGCCAAAGACTTGGCATCAGAAAACATCAGAGTTAATTGTGTTGCACCTGGCATTGTCATCACAAAGTTTTCTGCAGCTGTAAGTACCTCATGTTGCTCATTGACTATTAGAAACAAAGTATTTTTATTATATATGACTGTTACTTCTTGCAGTAATTTGGCAGATAATTATAAATAGGAAAACTTAAACATCAATCAGAAGTGTTACTTCATTCTTAACTCTGAGCTATGGGCAGCATTCAGTCTGTACAGAGTGTCTCAGTGTTCAGAAGCACCACACTTTTTGAAATACTTTTTATTTTACAGTTGCGTGAATCAAAGGAAAGTGAGGAATTACTTCTTCAAAATATTCCCATGAAACGGTATGTGCATTCTTTGATGCTTTTCATTCTACATAATATTTATCATAATGGAGCTTAATATCTTTTAAAATAATAAATTTTCATATTAACTTTTAGGAAGATCTTGCCACCCACAAAATTCATATTCTTCAACCCTTCACTACTGGTTTCCTTACATGATATAGATTTCAGTGTCATCACATGGTGCCAGCCTCTGTACTTGGTATAGACCAGGTATATGGTGTTTAAATGTCCTCCATCTACAGGGTAGGACACCATTTAAATGACTACCATCACTGAAGGGCTAATTATAACCAATGAATAACTTTCCATTCTTGTGTGGCCATTATATTATAAGGGGGAAAACTGCATAAGTGTGTCACTCATCATAATGTAAACAAATTGTGCAAATAGATGGGATAACTGTATAAGTAAATAAGGTAATCAGAATCGTTATGCCTGTAAATCTTAACACGATTCAAACAATGCCACTAACAATTTCAGGACAGTTTCGATAATGTCCATATCTGAAAGTCTGGCTGAAGATATTTAGCAAGTATGAAGGAACACTGATGTCTCTAACAATTTTATTTTAATGTATTCAACAGGCTGGCTGTACCTAAGGAGATTTCTGGTGTTGTATCATTTCTGGTATCAGACGATGCCTCATATATTACTGGAGAAACTATTGTTGCTTCTGGAGGCATGGCATCTAGACTGTAGGCTTGTATAAGTAATGCTTGAAGGAGGTAGAGTTCTGGTGAGTAATGCCATCTAAGAGCTGGGAATTTCAAATGTTACTGGTTTTCAGTATGCAGTTGCATTTACCATAAATTGAAATTACTGAGGAGAGATGGAAACCTTGTTCACATTCCTAGAATGTATGTTTTCCCAAAATTTAAATTTTCTTTCTTCTCATTTCAATGATTTTATTTCATGCAAAATACAAATCATCTCATTTGAATTTCCCACATTTTTCATTTTAATTGTTGGCTATTCTGAGAAGTTTTATTATTATTATTTATTTTTGACTGCAAATGGGTTTTTACCCGGTGGCAGTGGTCCTACAATAAGACACAACAGAACAATGAGACACAACAAAACAATAAGACATTACCGTCTTGTAAGCATCATTTTAGGTTCCAATGTATGACTGCAAATTAACTGTTCTTTTATCTGTTAGCTGAGCCTGCTGTATGCACTGCAGTCATTTAATGTAATTTGTATGTTTGATAAGGCCATGATGGCAACACAAAGGGAAAGAACAGTAGATGAAGAAGTCAGTATATTACAGGATGTTGTTTACTTCTTTGGTGAAAAATGTGGATTAGCAGTATCAACTCAGAAGACAGTACTGAAAAGCCATCATGCCATTGATGAAAATGCAAATTAATGTGGACATTCACAACAAAAATATTCAGACAGAGCAAGATATTAGATTATTTTTTGAATAGTAAGTACATTACTGATTCTGTGCAAGAACTTTGTGTCTGACAAGTGACTAATTTGCATCAAGATACTGTATACTTTAGTTTCTGGAATTGTATGTATTATAGAAACTTTCATAACTGCTTAATAATATAAGTACATTATTTGGCAAGCTTGCCAATGAAGGGTCAAGGGGAACAGACATACTAGGCTTATGATTTTTGTATCTTCTGCAGTTTACACTTTCTTGGAATTTACACAGTTTTTCATCAGTCCCCAGAAAAATGTGTAAATAAGCAATTCCACTGTATTTATTTGTGTTTTGTTTAAGAATGCCATGAGTTGCTCAGATTATATAGTGTCAAATGATGGCCAGTGAATAATGAATTATATAGGCTATGGCAGGAAGTAGTTATGGCCTAATTTCAGGTTATATCTACAATTGCTTGCACTGAGGAAAACCATGAAAAACCTCAGTTACAATCATTGGTCTGCAGGCTGAGATTTGAATGGAGGACCTCCAGAACATGAAGCTGCTGTGCTAACCACTTGGGTGCAGTGTTCATTAAGAGGATTATAGGAATGGTGATTGATATTGGGATGGTGATAATTAAATGAGGAAAATGGGGAAAGAAGTTTTAATAAGTTATACATTACCACTGTCCATGTAAAGATGAACCTTTTGTAACAGATGGGCTGGTTTAAATTTCATTTAAATGCACTCAATATTTGAGACCTGGCACATGGAGCTGGTGGCTTGTGGGCCATACTACTCTTACTGTGTGGGGTGAGAATTATGATGTACTTGCACAGCCAACATCCAAGAGAGAATATGGTCTGTAGGAATGGGAAGAGTATATAAAGCCAGAAGGCATAGTAGCTCAGATCACATCTTTTATGGGATTTTACAAACAATCAAAGATTGTGGTTCCAAAACTCAACAGTTAACTTAACAAAGGTTTGGGAAAACAAACTATTAGAAACAGACTTAACAAGAACTATATGTACTTGCCTAGCAAACATGAAAAATATATTGAGCAAGTTTGGAACTACATTCTTCAATTTCCTTAAGACTTATGGAGAAGTCATTGCACTTGCATTATAATTTGGAGGTATATGTGAGCAACTATTCAGTAAAATTAACCTTTATCGTCCTTGGGTCATAGTTTGTGCTGTGGAGCTGGCCATGCACTGCACTAGCATACTGCTAAACTGAAGTCTGGCAGCCCAATATTATGATGACTTAAACCCCATATTCCATTATAACTGACAAACTGTGCCAGATATTGCAATAGTGGCAAGTAACTATTGTACATAATAAGGACTTAATTTAATTTTAATCATCGTCAATAACTCTACAGATTAGGCCATTGGTCGTGTTCAATCTCCTCAGGTTAATCATAGCTGGTCCTTCCTACGTTTTTTCGGTCTTTCAACTTTCCTTCTTCCTGATGGTTCGTCTGTGTGGAGGCATTATGGTTTTTATATTAATAATTTAATCAAATGATAAATAAATTACACAATAATGCAAGTGTCATTTATACCATTAGGTACAAGAACTTCAAATTGGACTGCAGTGAGCTTTGTAGTTTGCAATGTAACCTCTGTTCTGAATGTTGCACACACATGCTCTATACTGTCAGCATACCAAAGACATTATTAACAAAATCATATGCTATTTTATTTATTTGTGGTTTATTTAATGTTACAGTCAGCACTTCGAACTATATAGTATAGTGTCGAAAATATGAACTTGAACATAATCTTAATATTGGCATTTCCTCTGTAGCATATGCAATGGCATGACTTGGTCTTATGTTATGCCACCGGTCAACCCTCTCGGCAGGACTGATAGGACGGGCTTCACTGGGTGGGGGAGTTGTACTTCTGACCCAATAATGAAACTCCCATCACTAATCTACTAATATAATTTCCTAATAATTAAAATACAACGTCCGAACCAGGACCAACCAGCGCACGTCACCAACCAACGGACAATAATAGGTTCCACTCACCCCAGCTGCAAATCACCGCAGTTTCCTCATTTTTGGCCACCAGCGACATAGATTCCTCCTTCAGTTGTTGCACCACACAAGAGACCCAACGCGCGATAATCTCGCGCTTATATAGAAATTTTTGGGACGCTCATGATGATGTGCGCCCTAGGAACCGCCCTGAAATTATTGCCTCTGATTGGCCAAAATTACTCCATGTCCATATATGGAAGACTGTCCCACACGCCATGTCAATATATATGGGAGGCACATGCGTGCGTTGTTTATTTTTCATGGAGACCCTTTTTTTTAAAGCTAACGCAGCACGCAGCTGTGGAGTGAACCTTACCACTGCATCGCCATTAAAATTCCGATGGCTACCCCACCCTTCACACCAAACGTGGGGCAACTACAGTCCAAATTAATCAGTTCAAAAACATGGGGTTCAAGTAAGGGTGAAAAGGGGTGCAGGCACAACACTTATGAGCAATGTAATTATTATGCAACCTTGACCTGATTATTGGAGCCTCATCTACTATAAAAATTTGTGATTTCGTCATCGTAAACCAATCTGTCGTCAAAAATGACGTCATCAACAATGTAACCTTATACTCGGCATTGTTGTGGAACACAACAATGCTGAGTAAACAAATAACGCTTCACGAGATCAACAACTACCACGCAAGTCGCATGATCACTGCTCCAGCAGAAGCACATCGCCTCTGAACAGCGAACTATTAAAGAAATGCTTAATTTCTTACTCAGGGTTTAAAACACTTGAATGAGACACTAAACTAACCCCCCCAAATGGGGGGTTGGTCAAGTGTTTTAACCCCCATTTGGGGGGGGGGGTAGTTTAGTTTCTTACTCAAGGGTTAAAACACTTGAATGAGAAACTAAATTAACCCTCCCGAAGGGGGGGTTGGTCAAGTGTTTTAACACTCCATTCGGGGGTGGGGGGGTTTAGTTTAGTTTCTTACACAAGGTTGGTTGCGTTTTACAAAATTGTCCAACCCCCCCGAGGAGCTCCGAAAGGAGCGCTCTGCTGTAGTTTGTAAAAATGGTGAACCATGTGAAGGTGAGGTTGGCATTACAGTAGGAAAGGTTCCAAGAGACATTCTATCCCTTACACACTTCATATATAGAACTCAGCGACTTAGACATGCTGAATACAATTCTAACTTGGCACTTAGATGACCTGTTCATCGGCTCGTGCGCGCGGGCCCCAGCATCTCCTCCATTCCTCTCTATCCCGTGCTCGGGTAGACCAGTGTCTGATGGTATGGCCACAATTCTAACAATTGAATTAATTTCAGAATATGGCTAAATCTGTCAAGAAATAATTTATAACAAGGTTAAAGATGACTATAGTGGTCATGTGGGATAGAAGTTACATGTTCATCATGACATACCATGTGAAGAAAACTTTGAGAATAAGGTTTCCATCCAAGAGTTCCACTGCTGTTAATAGAATGTTGAATAAAGATCTCGGTTAATGAGCCGGGATAGCTCAGTCAGTATAGTGACTAGCTACGGGCTGGACGACCGGGGTTCGATCTCCGACGGGCAGAGGATTTTTCCTCTAGCCTCTGCGTCCAGACCGGCTCTGGGGCCCACCCAGCCTCCTCTACAATGGGTACCGGGGTCCTTTCCCGGGGGTAAAGCCGGCCGGGGCGTGATGCTGACCACTCACCCCCATCTAGTGCCGAGGTCAAGGAAGAGAGGAGCTATACCTCCACTCACCCCAAACGCCTACATGGCGTATAGTGGGACAAACTTTACTTTACTTACAACTTATTCATATTCTGTATCACAAGAAGACAGGTACAGAAGTTGGGATAAGCAAAGTTCTGTTATGACTTAAAACTGTTTCAGAGAATATTTTAGTGCCTCATTATTAGTCCCTGCATATTAATATGGCTTTCAACTTTAATATTAACAAAATCCAGTTAATAATATTTGTGCACTGAGGTTAATGGTTGTGTTGCAAGAGTTAGGTGCCCACCTCATTTACAAAACAATTACTACTACAATGACTGCTTCTGTTATTACAGTACTTAAGTTTATTCATACCTTGTGGAGCACATATTAGAATTGCTTTTTCTGTCCATGCACATATAATAAACCTAGCAAAGGCTGAACATTTTTATATGAAATCAATTTACATTTAGAAATCTGGACAACAGTAATCCAAAATCAGGAATATATCATTTTGAAGTACAATTCCAACTTTTGCCCATGCAACTAAGAATAAATCGCCTTCTCTACAATTTTTCCATAAGAAATGTAACTATACCTGATTCCTCAATGATAGAGAGAAAAAATAATATGATGGGGCGGGTCAGTCAGTGGAGATAGAGATGGCTCAGCACAGAATATACAGTACTTTAATTATTTTAAATATATCAAAGATAATAATGTGTGTCTGTACAGATCCTTTTGATGAAGTACAGGACTAAATAAAGCTAATGACAACTGTTAGCCAAAAGCTTAAAAATAGTGTTTTGGGGCGTAACTGTCTTTCTGAAATTTGAAGTATCAAGGGGCATGGCTGCACGTTGGAATGGCAAATGCTCCTAGTGACTAAGGCAGGCCTAACACAATGTTCAACAATTCATTTTTGTGTCAGGGGTTGTGGTCACTGCATAGTAATAAGGATATATAACAATAAAATCAGTTCCATTGCCATTTCAGTGTTTTTACAAGAGGCAGTACAGAGTCAGGACATGGACCTCAGGGGAAGGCTGGGGTACTGTTTACCATGCGTCTCCAACATCAAGGAATCAAGATAGCTGTCTTCTGGGTTGTAGTGCCATGTAGTGTGGTAGACGTGTACAAGCATTTCAGAGGTCCCTGCTGCCTCTAAAACGTTTGTAACTTCTACCAGACTACAGGGCGCTACAACCCGCAAGACAACCAACTTCGTACTCACCACCATGAGACCCTCAAATCAAGGAATCAGTTGTACATTATAGCATAGTGAACTGAAAATATAAGTCAGTATGGATGCTCATACAATTGGATAGACTATACTCTGGTAAAATACTTCTCCCTGTTTTTTTAACATGAAGTACTGGATGAAAAGGACATGGTACAGGCACTGGAATAAGATTTACAAAAAAAGTTATGTTCAAAGTAGTCATAATAATGTAATGTATAGAGTTAGACACAATGTCTTCCGTCACCCAACCATTGTTCTCTTACGTCCTCTTGCCCATACTTCATTGAACTTTTTCAGTACCTCATGTGATTCCTTTTTGTTTTCTTTCATATAAGCATCTAAAATAGTTGCGAAGAGTCTGTCTACATTAGCATGAGTACTCATCAATGCCCGCTGTAACACATAGAGATCCACAGCTTTGTCTTCCATACTTGATTCCACATGACTCAAACCAAAGTCAATTAAAACAATGGTTAGGGTATCTTTTTCATCCTTCACTAGTAACATGTTTGATGATGTTAAATCACCATGAATAATGTTGTTTGCATGTAACTTTCCTAATACTTTGCCAATTTCTTGAGCAATTGGGTATAATTTCATTAGCAGGCTACCTGCAGTTCCAGCTTCATTCTCTGCCTCCTCAGATATTTGTGTGATATAGTCTTTTATTGTTGTACTATTCTGTACATCTTCCATGTATATACATCTCCTTTCAAAATCAACTAAATACAAGGCAGGAGTGTGGATTCCTATAAAGAAATGTTTGATGCTTCACTAAAAGACCTGTTAATTACCTGTATAAAAAGACTCGTGAGAATGTTACTTATGACAGTTAAGGTAAAAATATTCAATAGACTTTGATGCTTTCAAGATGTCTCGAGTAAAACATATTCTGGGACAAATTTATGCCCACTTTGTTTCAAATGCTCTGATCTATTTGGCAAGGCTATTAAGAACTACAAATTAATTACACTATTTAGTGATCCATTTCTGTGCTTAATTTACTCTTGTACAGACTATGCAAAAGTTGCATTTTCTTTATTTACTCATACACTTTTACATTGTTGCCGTGTTTGTAATTATTAACACACAAAAGTGACCCATACAGAATTTGTATTTATGTTTGTGATCTTCATATGAGATTTTACATACCTAACTCTAATGGCCAAATGTAGTTGCAATTACAAAATGGAAAGTTAATTTCACCTGCTTTCATTTCTATATTACAAAGAAATAACCTTAAAGTTGTATATATTTCAAGGATTAACTAATTAATTCCACACAGTAGAGTCCTTGAGAATTAACAGTTGCTCAACTACTTACAAGATTTCTGACGTAATAGTACACAAAGCAAAATGATTCTTTACAACTTCCTTTCCTTATAAATAAGGTAGATGGGCTAGAAATTATAAACTAACGCATACTACATATAATAAGCAGATGGTTAATTAAGCTGAAGCTGTATTTCAATTATACTACCTCTACACATATGTAAGCCTCTTACAATACTGGTTTCTAATATTTGCATCAAATATAATTGGGAAAGAGCCAAAATAAAATATGACATGACTTAGCTGCTATAAAACAAATATGTTAATTCTGGAAGGAGAATATTCAGGAGAACAAAAATAAATATTTACCAGCAATTTTACACCTCAACACTGCTCTTGCTTCAGACTTAATTCTTTCTTTGGTTATATGATTATCCAAATCAAGAAGGCGATAACTTTTTTTAAATCTTTCCTTTACAATAGTTGGTCGTCCCAAATAATTTCCCTTATACACTTTAGCTTCAGCTCCTTGTTTAATTAATTTGAAATCGTAACCTAGAGCACATTTCCGGCCATCGTCCGCCATTATCTCTACGACAGTATAGCGCCGAAAATAGAAGGTTATCTGCTCCTGGCGTTGGTTGTCCTAATGTTGGTAATATCTGCACTTTGACCAAAGCTCTGTCTGAATCACTGTGGGCATGTATGGTTCTTCCGGTTCAAATTTGTTAATAAGTTCTGTAGCAACACAAAAAAATACAGTTTTTGTGTGATCGGTTATTTTTATATCCTGTGTATTTTAATGACGTCATACTCTAGCAGTCGCTACTGAGTTGCCCATTGTGCTAGACTCGCGTACCTCCATAGTATTCAATACAAATTGAGGAGTTAATTTTACCTTGATGTAACCAGGTCACCTGAAGTGCTGTGTCGTAACTGAGGTAACTCGGATAACTAAATCAAACCTATCCTAACATAAGCTAAGTGAACCTAACCTAACTAAACCAAATGATTAAAACTAAGGAACGAAATAGAATCAAGCCCAAGCAAACCAAACATTACATAAAATAGCATAACATAACAGCATATAATTACATAATCTAACCTAAACCACTCTCACAGAATATAAACCAACATAGCCATATCTACTTAAACTAACACATTGAAACCTCACTTTAATTGACATACTTTAACCTAGTCCAAACGTAATTAACCTGAACTAACAGTACCTTAAAAAAGTACACGCCGACCTGAGAAGACGAAGACTTAAGCATATGTGGGCAAACATATACAACCGTTGTTACGTGCGTAAATTTGAACAGTTGGGAAAATTCGCCATTAACATAAATGCTCAAAGACGTGTGCAGACCTCAGACCTGGATTCTGGACGGCTCTGGCGATGGTTGACAGGATTTGCTGCACCTCACATGAAATGGATACTCATTAGGTAGGGGAGAAGAGTGTATTTTTGTTAAGAGTGATCAATGTTTCAACAAAGTTGATATTTAATAACACTGTAAATAACAGGTTTTAGTAATTTGTGCAATTTGACTAGAAACAAAAACATCTAATTTAGTTATATTAAGCCTGTACAGAGCTCCATCAGGTAATTTTCAACAATTTATAAGGGGACTAAATGCTACTCTAAAGTATCTGTATAATCCAAAAACTGAATTCGTGATTTGTGGTAACATGAATATAGACTATCTCAATGGGGAAGGGGAAAAAACACTGATTACTAGCAACATATAATTTGATACATATTGTAAACTTTGCAACAAGAATTCAACATGATTCAAGAACAGCAATTGATAATATTATTGTGGATAGAACAAGACTTCCCTCAACTTCTACTTCTCCCATAATAAATGGTCTATCAGACCATGATGCCCAGTACCTTATAATTAATAATATTTTTGCAGCTACTAACTTAATACCTTTGATGCAGATGAAAAGAAAAGTAAATAATGAAACAATCATGCAGTTTCAACTTCTGAAGAATGAAACATAGGAATCTGTTTATGTAGTCAATGATACCAACAAAAAGTTTAACTCATTTTTTTTTCTTTTTCTAAATATTTTTTAAGCTAGTTTTTCAATTACATATGAAAGTATAGGCAAACTAAAGAACGACTGGATTGCACAAGGAATAAAAGTATCTTGCAAGCATAAAAGGAGTCTGTTTATCTACAGTAGGAACAGTAATGACTGAAACACAAGAGCATTTTATATTAAGTATTGCAAATTCCTGAATAATGTTATAAAAGAGGCAAAAAAAAAGCAGCATTACAGTAGACTTATAACAAAATCAAACAATAAAATAAAAACAACATGGAACACAATAAAAAGGGTGACAGGAAAAATACATTTATCAGAACAGATGCCATCTCTTTTAATAAACAATGAGAAAGTAAAGGATCCAGGAACAGTGGAAAATTCCCTCAATAATGTTTTTACTACAATTACTGAAAGCTTAAATTTACATCAAGCAGGGACAGAAGATGCTGTTTCATTCTTAAAACCTGCATTTCCTGTAAAAATTCCAAGTCTTAATATTATTCCAACCACTGAAACTGAGATGAAAACTGTAATGTAATCCCACTAATCAACAAACTGATCAGGTTACAGCAGAGACCGGGTCAGATAGAGACCGGTTTTGGCAGGAAAATAAAAACAATTTTTTTCAAAAAATCAAAAAGTTCAGGTCAACTTCCAAAACGCTCACAAAACTAAAAAAATTGAAAAAGTTCAACTTCGGTTTTTTTAATGCGAAAATATTTGTTTTTTCCGCTTTTTAGACAAATTCCAGCATTTTTAGATTTTTCGAAATTTATGACAAATTTCTAAATTTGTTTCAAAATGTTCCCTACGCGATCAATAATAGAACTGGTCTCTGCTTCACCCAGTCTGTGCCTCACCCGCGATCTCCCGAACTACGTCTGTGCCTATCCCGGTCTCTGCCGACCCAGGTCATACAGAGAACGGGTCGTGCAGAGGAGTCAGGCAAAGACCGGGTCCGTCAGAGACCGGGTCCGACAGAGACCTGTTCTGTCAGGGATCGGGTGGGGAGAGCTTTAAAAATAAAATAAATTTTTCAAACTATACAAAAATACCAGAAATTGTTCAAAAAGCTCACAAAACTAAAAAAATTTCAAATATTTCAAATGTAAATTTATTCAGATATTTAGTAAATTTTTCGTTCTTTCGCTTTGTCTAAAACGCGCACAAAACCATGACCCTGTATCTTACGCGCCGTCATTTAAAGGAACGAATCCTAATGAGACCGGGTAGGCAAAAACGTCCGCCAGAGACAATGTGAGGCAGAGAACGAGTCCGGCAGAGACCTTGTGAGGAAGGGACTGTGTAAGGCAGTGGTCCCCAACCTCTTTGTGCCTACGGGCACATTTGAGAGTTTATGAGATCGTGGCGGGCACCAACCAATTAACAAAGCCAAATTTTCCTTTCTCTGGACAAATAAGATATGGACACCAAATAATACACAAAACAACACGACGTTTAATGATACAAGAAACCATGCAATCAAAAATACGTACTTTTATAAGTACAATTATTATTACTCAAGTGGGAAGTTAGTGTGACGTTTGACACAGCATTTAATCTGTCAGTTTTTCAAATTTGGGAGTGTGGGATGATGTTGCTGCTCGCAAACAATCGCCAAGATGGGCATTAGTAAGTAGATGTCTGTGGTTTGATTTTATGATGTTCATGGTTGAACGGCCTTCATTATTCAGTATAACCTCTTTCGGTATCAACACGGGCACCCAAAAAAGGCCTTGGCGTGCGCCATAGCGCCCGCGGGCACCGCGTTAGGGACCACCGCTCTAGACCATCCGGTCTCTTTGACCGTGTTTCTTACGCGCCGTCGTTGCAAGGAACGCTTTCCTGGCGGAGACCGGGTGAGGAAGAGACTAAGGCAGAGGGCTGGTGATGCTGTCACCGAGTCCTGCAGAGAATTGCTGTGGTACAGACGAATTCTAATATTAAGTTGTTCCAGTGAAGTTCATTGAGGCGAATTTTGAAATTTTTCGAAAAAAGAAAAAATGCTGGAATATGCCTAAAACGCGCACAAATCCGAAAATTTTCGAAACATTTTCAAACAAAATTTTATGTGAAAATTGTTCAATTTTTTTAAGTTTTATGCGCCATTTGGAAGACTTCCAGCATTTTTCGATTTTTTGAAAATTTTGAAAATTTGCGTCAAAATTCTCCACAACCGATACCTGCCAGACACGTTTTCTGGCGTGGCCTGTCTCTGACGTACCATCTCACTGACGGACAGGGACTCTGCTGTGCACAGTCTCTAGATCATCCGGTCTCTCTTTGACCGTGTTTCTTACGCACCGTCGTTGCAAGGAACGCTTTCCTGGCGGAGACCGGGTGAGGAAGAGACTAAGGCAGAGGGCTGGTGATGCTGTCACCGAGTCCTGCAGAGAATTGCTGTGGTACAGACGAATTCTAGTATTAAGTTGTTCCAGTGAAGTTCATTGAGGCGAATTTTGAAATTTTTCGAAAAAAGAAAAAATGCTGGAATATGCCTAAAACGCGCACAAATCCGAAAATTTTCGAAAAATTTTCAAACAAAATTTTATGTGAAAATTGTTCAATTTTTTTAAGTTTTATGCGCCATTTGGAAGACTTCCAGCATTTTTCGATTTTTTGAAAATTTTGAAAATTTGCGTCAAAATTCTCCACAACCGATACCTGCCAGACACGTTTTCTGGCGTGGTCTGTCTCTGACGTACCATCTCACTGACGGACAGGGACTCTGCTGTGCACAGTCTCTAGATCATCCGGTCTCTCTTTGACCGTGTTTCTTACGCACCGTCGTTGCAAGGAACGCTTCCGGCGGAGATCGGATGAGGCATAGACGTCCGACAGAGACAATGTGAGGCAGAGAACGCGTCCGGCAGATACCATGTGAGGAAGAGACTAAGGCAGAGGGCTGGTGATGCTGTTGCCGATTCCTGTAGAGACGAGTTCTAGCAGGAAAATGCTGGAAAATGTCTAAAACGCGCATAAAACCAAAAATTTTCGAAAAAGATTCAAAAAAAATTTATGTGAAATTTTTTAATTTTTTCTTAGTTTTGTGCGCCATTTGGAACTTTTCCAGTATTTTTCGATTTTTTGAAAATTTGCATCAAAATTCTCCCCACCCGATACCTGCCAGACACGTTTTCTGGCGTTGCCTGTCTCTGACGTACCATCTCACTGACGGACAGGGACTCTGCTGTGCACTAGAACAACTTCCTGCTAGATCTCGTCTCTACCACAGCAGGTCTCTGCAGGAATCGGTGACAGCATCACCAGCCCTCTGCCTTAGTCTCTTCCTCACAAGGTATCTGCCGGACGCGTTCTCTGCCTCACATTGTCTCTGTCGGACGTCTATGCCTCATCCGATCTCCGCCGGAAGCGTTCCTTGCAACGACGTAAGAAACACGGTCAAAGAGAGACCGGATGATCTAGAGACTGTGCACAGCAGAGTCCCTGTCCGTCAGTGAGATGGTACGTCAGAGACAGGCCACGCCAGAAAACGTGTCTGGCAGGTATCGGGTGGGGAAAAATATGAAGCAAATTTTCAAAAAATCATAAAATGCTGGATATCTTCCAAATGGCGCACAAAACTAAGAAAATTTGAAAAAATCTTACATTTTTTTAAAATTTTCGAAAGTTTTGGTTTAACGCGCGTTTTACACATTTTCCTGCATTTTTGGTTTTTTCGAAATTTTTTTTAAAATTCGCCTCACCCGAACCACACTAGAACAACTTCCTGCTAGATCTCGTCTCTGCAGGACTCGGTGACAGCATCACCAGCCCTCTGCCTTAGTCTCTTCCTCGTATCTGTCTGACGCGTTCTCTGTCTCACACACTCTGTGTCGGACGGCTATGCCTCATCCGGTCTCCGCCGGATGCGTTCTTTGCAACGACGGTGCGTAAGAAACACGGTCAAAGAGAGACCAGATGGTCTAGAGAGTCACTGTCCGTGAGTGAGATTGTACGTCAGAGACAGGCCACGCCAGAAAACGTGTCTGGCAGGTATCGGGTGGGGAGAATTTTGAAGCAAACTTCAAACTTTTTCAAAATTTTCAAAAAATCACAAAATGCTGGAAAACTTCCAAATGGCGCACTAAACTAAAAAAAATTGAAAAATTCTCACATAAAATTTTTATGAACATTTTTCGAAAATATTTGGTTTTGTGCGCGTTCTACACATTTTCCAGCATTTTTGGTTTTTTTGAAAATTTTCAAAATTTTTAAAAATTCGCCTCACCCGAACCTCACTAGAACAACTTCCTGCTAGATCTCGTCTCTACCACAGCAGGTCTCTGCAGGAATCGGTGACAGCATCACCAGGCAAGTCGAGGCAAGGACAGACAAGCCAAGGAAAGCGATGCAAGGCCAGCGAAGTCGAGGCAAGCCGAGGTAAGACCAGGCATGACAATCAAGGACAGGCAAGGCCAGTTACGGCCAAGCATGGCCATCAAGGCCAGGCAAGGCGAGGCAATTCATGCAAGTCCACACAAGGCCAGGTAATTCACGCAAGTCCACACAAGGCCAGGCAAGGAGAGGCAAGCCCAGGCATTGCCAATGAAGGCCATGCAAGGCTACGCAAGTCGAAGAAAGGCCAGGCAGTCCACGAAAGTCTAAGCAAGGCTAGGCAAGGAGACACAAGGTGAGGTGAGGCGAGGCAAGGCCAGGCAAATCGAGGCAAGGCGAAGCAAGGCCATGTAAAGTCAGGCAAGGCGAGTCAAGGCGCGTTAAGGCCGGCCTTGACTGGTTTTGCATTGCCTTGCCTGGCTTTGATTGGCCATGCCTGGCCTTGCCTGGCATTTCCTCGCCTTTCCCCTCCTTTCTTCGTCTTGCGTGGTCATGCCTGGCCTTGCCTGACCTTGCATCGCCTTGCCACGTCTTACCTCGGCTTGCCTGGACGTGCCTGGTCTTGCCTGCCTTCCCTGGCCTTCTTCGCCTTGCCTGAGTTTGCCGGGCATTGATTGGCCATTCCTGGCTCTGCCTGGCCTTGCAATGCCTCGCCTTTCCCCGCCTTGCCTGAACTTGCCTGGCTTTGCATGGTCTTTCTTGTACTTGCCTGGCCTTGCCTCTCCTTGCTTCGCCTTACCTCGAATTACCTCGCCTTGTCTGGCCTTGCCTGTTTTTTCCTGACCTTGAATCGCCTTACCTCGCCTTGCATGGACTTCCTGGCCTTGCTTGGCTTTGCATGTCTTGCCTGGCCATGTCTGTCCCTGCCTCGCCTTGCGCCGCTTTGCCTCGCCCTGCCTCGCCTTATCTCGTCTTGCCTGGCCCTGCCTGGACTTTCCTACCCTTGCCTGAATTTGCATCGGCTTGCCACGCCTTGCCTGCCTTACATGGCCTAGCACCGCCTTGCCGGAACTTTCCTGGCCTTTCCTGACTTTGCATCGCCTTGCCTCGCCTTAACTCGTCTTGCCTGGCCTTGCCCCGCCTTGGATGGCTTAGCATGGCCTTGCCTCGCCTTCCCCGCCTTGCTTCGCCTTGCGCTTTTCAGATAATTTCCAACATTTTTTGATTTTTCACAAATGTCTAAAAATTTGATTGTTCTTTCTAAACTCTCTCCAAGAGATGGCTGAGTGAAGGCATCAGGTGGCAGAATTTTGAAAAATTTCAAAAAGTCAAAAAATGTTGGAAATTGTTCAAATAGCTCACAAAACCAAAAGAAATTGAAAAATTTAAAAAAATTGAAATTAAACATTTCACAATTTTTTGGTTTTTCAGACAATTTCCAGAATTTTTTGGTTTTTCGAAAATTTTGAAAAATTTTAATATTTTTTTAACTCTTCCCAAAGGATGCCTGCTAAACTCGGTGAATGCCTCAAGCTGTCTCTGCCGGACTCGGCCTCTATCACACCCGGATGCTGCCTGCCTCGTCTGCACCAACCAGCCTCTGCAGGAATAGGTCTATGCAGGTCCGTGTCTGCCTCACGTGTTGCCTGACGTTCACTCTCCCCAATATCCAGGCCAGAACCGGTCTTTGCACGTCCCTTTCCCTGTCGGACGCGGTGTCTAACGGACTCGCTCTCTATGCAAGATGCGTTCTCTGTATCACCCGACATATGCCAGGCCGTCTGTGCAGAGACCTGGTTCAGCACAGACCTGGTGTGGCACAGCCCGAAACAAGCAGAGAAATGTGAGACGGAGAGAGTGAGGCGAAGACGCGGTGAGTCACAGAAAATGGGAAGCAGAGATCTGGTGAGGCAGAGACCGAGTCAAGCATGTACAGGCCGATGCACACACCGCATCAAGCAGAGACCGGTGAGGCACAGGACGAGTGACGCAGAGACCTTGTTAACCAGACACGGACGCAAGCACAGACCTCGTGAATCACACACCGTGTACAGCAGATACCGGTTGACTCACAGACTGGGTACGGCTGGGACTGTGTGAAATAGACAGTCCGGCGGAGTCTAGTCCTGATAGGGATGGGCCAGGTCAGATTTAGAAGAAATTTTTTTCAAATTTTTCGAAAAATCAAAAAACGCTGCAAACCCTCTGAAATGCGCACAAAACCAAAAATTTTCGGAAAATTCGAAAGAAAATTAAAAGTTGAAAATTTTCAAAAATTCTTAGTTTTGTGCGCGTTTTGGACGATTTCCCACGTTTTTTGATTTTTCGAAAATTTTCGAAAAAATTGAAATTTCTCAAAGGGGTACCCCTTTGAAAATTTTCAAAAATTGTCGAAATTTTAAAAAAATTAAAAATGGCTGCAAATGGCATGAAACGCGAAGAAAACTAAGAATTTTCGAAATTCTCGACAAAAATTTTGAATTCAGAATTTTTCAAAATTTTTTGGTTTTGCGCGCCTTTTGGACGATGTCCTACGTTTTTCGAAATTTTTTTATATTTTTGTCAAAAGTTTCTCCACAATATCCAGGCCAGAACCGGTCTTTGCACGTCCCTTTCCCTGTCGGATGCGGTGTCTAACGGACTCGCTCTCTATGCAAGATGCGTTCTCTGTATCACCCGACATATGCCAGGCCGTCTGTGCAGAGACCTGGTTCAGCACAGACCTGGTGTGGCACAGCCCGAAACAAGCAGAGAAATGTGAGACGGAGAGAGTGAGGCGAAGACGCGGTGAGTCACAGAAAATGGGAAGCAGAGATCTGGTGAGGCAGAGACCGAGTCAAGCATGTACAGGCCGATGCACACACCGCATCAAGCAGAGACCGGTGAGGCACAGGACGAGTGACGCAGAGACCTTGTTAACCAGACACGGACGCAAGCACAGACCTCGTGAATCACACACCGTGTACAGCAGATACCGGTTGACTCACAGACTTGGTACGGCTGGGACTGTGTGAAATAGACAGTCCGGCGGAGTCTAGTCCTGATAGGGATGGGCCAGGTCAGATTTAGAAGAAATTTTTTTCAAATTTTTCGAAAAATCAAAAAACGCTGCAAACCCTCTGAAATGCGCACAAAACCAAAAATTTTCGGAAAATTCGAAAGAAAATTAAAAGTTGAAAATTTTCAAAAATTCTTAGTTTTGTGCGCGTTTTGGACGATTTCCCACGTTTTTTGATTTTTCGAAAATTCTCGAAAAAATTGAAATTTCTCAAAGGGGTACCCCTTTGAAAATTTTCAAAAATTGTCGAAATTTTAAAAAAATTAAAAATGGCTGCAAATGGCATGAAACGCGAAGAAAACTAAGAATTTTCGAAATTCTCGACAAAAATTTTGAATTCAGAATTTTTCAAAATTTTTTGGTTTTGCGCGCCTTTTGGACGATGTCCTACGTTTTTCGAAATTTTTTTATATTTTTGTCAAAAGTTTCTCCACAATATCCAGGCCAGAACCGGTCTTTGCACGTCCCTTTCCCTGTCGGACGCGGTGTCTAACGGACTCGCTCTCTATGCAAGATGCGTTCTCTGTATCACCCGACATATGCCAGGCCGTCTGTGCAGAGACCTGGTTCAGCACAGACCTGGTGTGGCACAGCCCGAAACAAGCAGAGAAATGTGAGACGGAGAGAGTGAGGCGAAGACGCGGTGAGTCACAGAAAATGGGAAGCAGAGATCTGGTGAGGCAGAGACCGAGTCAAGCATGTACAGGCCGATGCACACACCGCATCAAGCAGAGACCGGTGAGGCACAGGACGAGTGACGCAGAGACCTTGTTAACCAGACACGGACGCAAGCACAGACCTCGTGAATCACACACCGTGTACAGCAGATACCGGTTGCTCACAGACTGGGTACGGCTGGGACTGTGTGAAATAGACAGTCCGGCGGAGTCTAGTCCTGATAGGGATGGGCCAGGTCAGATTTAGAAGAAATTTTTTTCAAATTTTTCGAAAAATCAAAAAACGCTGCAAACCCTCTGAAATGCGCACAAAACCAAAAATTTTCGGAAAATTCGAAAGAAAATTAAAAGTTGAAAATTTTCAAAAATTCTTAGTTTTGTGCGCGTTTTGGACGATTTCCCACGTTTTTTGATTTTTCGAAAATTCTCGAAAAAATTGAAATTTCTCAAAGGGGTACCCCTTTGAAAATTTTCAAAAATTGTCGAAATTTTAAAAAAATTAAAAATGGCTGCAAATGGCATGAAACGCGAAGAAAACTAAGAATTTTCGAAATTCTCGACAAAAATTTTGAATTCAGAATTTTTCAAAATTTTTTGGTTTTGCGCGCCTTTTGGACGATGTCCTACGTTTTTCGAATTTTTTTTATATTTTTGTCAAAAGTTTCTCCACAATATCCAGGCCAGAACCGGTCTTTGCACGTCCCTTTCCCTGTCGGACGCGGTGTCTAACGGACTCGCTCTCTATGCAAGATGCGTTCTCTGTATCACCCGACATATGCCAGGCCGTCTGTGCAGAGACCTGGTTCAGCACAGACCTGGTGTGGCACAGCCCGAAACAAGCAGAGAAATGTGAGACGGAGAGAGTGAGGCGAAGACGCGGTGAGTCACAGAAAATGGGAAGCAGAGATCTGGTGAGGCAGAGACCGAGTCAAGCATGTACAGGCCGATGCACACACCGCATCAAGCAGAGACCGGTGAGGCACAGGACGAGTGACGCAAAGACCTTGTTAACCAGACACGGACGCAAGCACAGACCTCGTGAATCACACACCGTGTACAGCAGATACCGGTTGACTCACAGACTGGGTACGGCTGGGACTGTGTGAAATAGACAGTCCGGCGGAGTCTAGTACTGATAGGGATGGGCCAGGTCAGATTTAGAAGAAATTTTTTTCAAATTTTTCGAAAAATCAAAAAACGCTGCAAACCCTCTGAAATGCGCACAAAACCAAAAATTTTCGGAAAATTCGAAAGAAAATTAAAAGTTGAAAATTTTCAAAAATTCTTAGTTTTGTGCGCGTTTTGGACGATTTCCCACGTTTTTTGATTTTTCGAAAATTTTCGAAAAAATTGAAATTTCTCAAAGGGGTACCCCTTTGAAAATTTTCAAAAATTGTCGAAATTTTAAAAAAATTAAAAATGGCTGCAAATGGCATGAAACGCGAAGAAAACTAAGAATTTTCGAAATTCCCGACAAAAATTTTGAATTCAGAATTTTTCAAAATTTTTTGGTTTTGCGCGCCTTTTGGACGATGTCCTACGTTTTTCGAAAATTTTTATATTTTTATCAAAAGTTTCTACACAATATCCAGGCCAGATCCAGTCTTTGCACGTCCCTTTCCCTGTCGGACGCGGTGTCTAACGGACTCGCTTTCTATGCAAGATGCGTTCTCTGTATCACCCGACATAAGCCAGGCCGTCTGTGCAGAGACCTGGTTCAGCACAGACCTGGTGTGGCACAGCCCGAAACAAGCAGAGAAATGTGAGACGGAGAGAGTGAGGCGAAGACGCGGTGAGTCACAGAAAATGGGAAGCAGAGATCTGGTGAGGCAGAGACCGAGTCAAGCATGTACAGGCCGATGCACACACCGCATCAAGCAGAGACCGGTGAGGCACAGGACGAGTGACGCAGAGACCTTGTTAACCAGACACGGACGCAAGCACAGACCTCGTGAATCACACACCGTGTACAGCAGATACCGGTTGCTCACAGACTGGGTACGGCTGGGACTGTGTGAAATAGACAGTCCGGCGGAGTCTAGTCCTGATAGGGATGGGCCAGGTCAGATTTAGAAGAAATTTTTTTCAAATTTTTCGAAAAATCAAAAAACGCTGCAAACCCTCTGAAATGCGCACAAAACCAAAAATTTTCGGAAAATTCGAAAGAAAATTAAAAGTTGAAAATTTTCAAAAATTCTTAGTTTTGTGCGCGTTTTGGACGATTTCCCACGTTTTTTGATTTTTCGAAAATTCTCGAAAAAATTGAAATTTCTCAAAGGGGTACCCCTTTGAAAATTTTCAAAAATTGTCGAAATTTTAAAAAAATTAAAAATGGCTGCAAATGGCATGAAACGCGAAGAAAACTAAGAATTTTCGAAATTCTCGACAAAAATTTTGAATTCAGAATTTTTCAAAATTTTTTGGTTTTGCGCGCCTTTTGGACGATGTCCTACGTTTTTCGAAAATTTTTATATTTTTATCAAAAGTTTCTACACAATATCCAGGCCAGATCCAGTCTTTGCACGTCCCTTTCCCTGTCGGACGCGGTGTCTAACGGACTCGCTCTCTATGCAAGATGCGTTCTCTGTATCACCCGACATATGCCAGGCCGTCTGTGCAGAGACCTGGTTCAGCACAGACCTGGTGTGGCACAGCCCGAAACAAGCAGAGAAATGTGAGACGGAGAGAGTGAGGCGAAGACGCGGTGAGTCACAGAAAATGGGAAGCAGAGATCGGGTGAGGCAGAGACCGAGTCAAGCATGTACAGGCCGATGCACACACCGCATCAAGCAGAGACCGGTGAGGCACAGGACGAGTGACGCAGAGACCTTGTTAACCAGACACGGACGCAAGCACAGACCTCGTGAATCACACACCGTGTACAGCAGATACCGGTTGCTCACAGACTGGGTACGGCTGGGACTGTGTGAAATAGACAGTCCGGCGGAGTCTAGTCCTGATAGGGATGGGCCAGGTCAGATTTAGAAGAATTTTTTTTCAAATTTTTCGAAAAATCAAAAAACGCTGCAAACCCTCTGAAATGCGCACAAAACCAAAAATTTTCGGAAAATTCGAAAGAAAATTAAAAGTTGAAAATTTTCAAAAATTCTTAGTTTTGTGCGCGTTTTGGACGATTTCCCACGTTTTTTGATTTTTCGAAAATTCTCGAAAAAATTGAAATTTCTCAAAGGGGTACCCCTTTGAAAATTTTCAAAAATTGTCGAAATTTTAAAAAAATTAAAAATGGCTGCAAATGGCATGAAACGCGAAGAAAACTAAGAATTTTCGAAATTCTCGACAAAAATTTTGAATTCAGAATTTTTCAAAATTTTTTGGTTTTGCGCGCCTTTTGGACGATGTCCTACGTTTTTCGAAAATTTTTATATTTTTGTCAAAAGTTTCTCCACAATATCCAGGCCAGAACCGGTCTTTGCACGTCCCTTTCCCTGTCGGACGCGGTGTCTAACGGACTCGCTCTCTATGCAAGATGCGTTCTCTGTATCACCCGACATATGCCAGGCCGTCTGTGCAGAGACCTGGTTCAGCACAGACCTGGTGTGGCACAGCCCGAAACAAGCAGAGAAATGTGAGACGGAGAGAGTGAGGCGAAGACGCGGTGAGTCACAGAAAATGGGAAGCAGAGATCTGGTGAGGCAGAGACCGAGTCAAGCATGTACAGGCCGATGCACACACCGCATCAAGCAGAGACCGGTGAGGCACAGGACGAGTGACGCAGAGACCTTGTTAACCAGACACGGACGCAAGCACAGACCTCGTGAATCACACACCGTGTACAGCAGATACCGGTTGACTCACAGACTGGGTACGGCTGGGACTGTGTGAAATAGACAGTCCGGCGGAGTCTAGTCCTGATAGGGATGGGCCAGGTCAGATTTAGAAGAAATTTTTTTCAAATTTTTCGAAAAATCAAAAAACGCTGCTAACCCTCTGAAATGCGCACAAAACCAAAAATTTTCGGAAAATTCGAAAGAAAATTAAAAGTTGAAAATTTTCAAAAATTCTTAGTTTTGTGCGCGTTTTGGACGATTTCCCACGTTTTTTGATTTTTCGAAAATTTTCGAAAAAATTGAAATTTCTCAAAGGGGTACCCCTTTGAAAATTTTCAAAAATTGTCGAAATTTTAAAAAAATTAAAAATGGCTGCAAATGGCATGAAACGCGAAGAAAACTAAGAATTTTCGAAATTATCGACAAAAATTTTGAATTCAGAATTTTTCAAAATTTTTTGGTTTTGCGCGCCTTTTGGACGATGTCCTACGTTTTTCGAAAATTTTTATATTTTTATCAAAAGTTTCTACACAATATCCAGGCCAGAACCGGTCTTTGCACGTCCCTTTCCCTGTCGGACGCGGTGTCTAACGGACTCGCTCTCTATGCAAGATGCGTTCTCTGTATCACCCGACATATGCCAGGCCGTCTGTGCAGAGACCTGGTTCAACACAGACCTGGTGTGGCACAGCCCGAAACAAGCAGAGAAATGTGAGACGGAGAGAGTGAGGCGAAGACGCGGTGAGTCACAGAAAATGGGAAGCAGAGATCTGGTGAGGCAGAGACCGAGTCAAGCCTGTACAGGCCGATGCACACACCGCATCAAGCAGAGACCGGTGAGGCACAGGACGAGTGACGCAGAGACCTTGTTAACCAGACACGGACGCAAGCACAGACCTCGTGAATCACACACCGTGTACAGCAGATACCGGTTGACTCACAGACTGGGTACGGCTGGGACTGTGTGAAATAGACAGTCCGGCGGAGTCTAGTCCTGATAGGGATGGGCCAGGTCAGATTTAGAAGAAATTTTTTTCAAATTTTTCGAAAAATCAAAAAACGCTGCAAACCCTCTGAAATGCGCACAAAACCAAAAATTTTCGGAAAATTCGAAAGAAAATTAAAAGTTGAAAATTTTCAAAAATTCTTAGTTTTGTGCGCGTTTTGGACGATTTCCCACGTTTTTTGATTTTTCGAAAATTCTCGAAAAAATTGAAATTTCTCAAAGGGGTACCCCTTTGAAAATTTTCAAAAATTGTCGAAATTTTAAAAAAATTAAAAATGGCTGCAAATGGCATGAAACGCGAAGAAAACTAAGAATTTTCGAAATTCTCGACAAAAATTTTGAATTCAGAATTTTTCAAAATTTTTTGGTTTTGCGCGCCTTTTGGACGATGTCCTACGTTTTTCGAAATTTTTTTATATTTTTGTCAAAAGTTTCTCCACAATATCCAGGCCAGAACCGGTCTTTGCACGTCCCTTTCCCTGTCGGACGCGGTGTCTAACGGACTCGCTCTCTATGCAAGATGCGTTCTCTGTATCACCCGACATATGCCAGGCCGTCTGTGCAGAGACCTGGTTCAGCACAGACCTGGTGTGGCACAGCCCGAAACAAGCAGAGAAATGTGAGACGGAGAGAGTGAGGCGAAGACGCGGTGAGTCACAGAAAATGGGAAGCAGAGATCTGGTGAGGCAGAGACCGAGTCAAGCATGTACAGGCCGATGCACACACCGCATCAAGCAGAGACCGGTGAGGCACAGGACGAGTGACGCAGAGACCTTGTTAACCAGACACGGACGCAAGCACAGACCTCGTGAATCACACACCGTGTACAGCAGATACCGGTTGCTCACAGACTGGGTACGGCTGGGACTGTGTGAAATAGACAGTCCGGCGGAGTCTAGTCCTGATAGGGATGGGCCAGGTCAGATTTAGAAGAAATTTTTTTCAAATTTTTCGAAAAATCAAAAAACGCTGCAAACCCTCTGAAATGCGCACAAAACCAAAAATTTTCGGAAAATTCGAAAGAAAATTAAAAGTTGAAAATTTTCAAAAATTCTTAGTTTTGTGCGCGTTTTGGACGATTTCCCACGTTTTTTGATTTTTCGAAAATTCTCGAAAAAATTGAAATTTCTCAAAGGGGTACCCCTTTGAAAATTTTCAAAAATTGTCGAAATTTTAAAAAAATTAAAAATGGCTGCAAATGGCATGAAACGCGAAGAAAACTAAGAATTTTCGAAATTCTCGACAAAAATTTTGAATTCAGAATTTTTCAAAATTTTTTGGTTTTGCGCGCCTTTTGGACGATGTCCTACGTTTTTCGAATTTTTTTTATATTTTTGTCAAAAGTTTCTCCACAATATCCAGGCCAGAACCGGTCTTTGCACGTCCCTTTCCCTGTCGGACGCGGTGTCTAACGGACTCGCTCTCTATGCAAGATGCGTTCTCTGTATCACCCGACATATGCCAGGCCGTCTGTGCAGAGACCTGGTTCAGCACAGACCTGGTGTGGCACAGCCCGAAACAAGCAGAGAAATGTGAGACGGAGAGAGTGAGGCGAAGACGCGGTGAGTCACAGAAAATGGGAAGCAGAGATCTGGTGAGGCAGAGACCGAGTCAAGCATGTACAGGCCGATGCACACACCGCATCAAGCAGAGACCGGTGAGGCACAGGACGAGTGACGCAGAGACCTTGTTAACCAGACACGGACGCAAGCACAGACCTCGTGAATCACACACCGTGTACAGCAGATACCGGTTGACTCACAGACTGGGTACGGCTGGGACTGTGTGAAATAGACAGTCCGGCGGAGTCTAGTACTGATAGGGATGGGCCAGGTCAGATTTAGAAGAAATTTTTTTCAAATTTTTCGAAAAATCAAAAAACGCTGCAAACCCTCTGAAATGCGCACAAAACCAAAAATTTTCGGAAAATTCGAAAGAAAATTAAAAGTTGAAAATTTTCAAAAATTCTTAGTTTTGTGCGCGTTTTGGACGATTTCCCACGTTTTTTGATTTTTCGAAAATTTTCGAAAAAATTGAAATTTCTCAAAGGGGTACCCCTTTGAAAATTTTCAAAAATTGTCGAAATTTTAAAAAAATTAAAAATGGCTGCAAATGGCATGAAACGCGAAGAAAACTAAGAATTTTCGAAATTCTCGACAAAAATTTTGAATTCAGAATTTTTCAAAATTTTTTGGTTTTGCGCGCCTTTTGGACGATGTCCTACGTTTTTCGAAAATTTTTTTATTTTTATCAAAAGTTTCTACACAATATCCAGGCCAGATCCAGTCTTTGCACGTCCCTTTCCCTGTCGGACGCGGTGTCTAACGGACTCGCTCTCTATGCAAGATGCGTTCTCTGTATCACCCGACATATGCCAGGCCGTCTGTGCAGAGACCTGGTTCAGCACAGACCTGGTGTGGCACAGCCCGAAACAAGCAGAGAAATGTGAGACGGAGAGAGTGAGGCGAAGACGCGGTGAGTCACAGAAAATGGGAAGCAGAGATCGGGTGAGGCAGAGACCGAGTCAAGCATGTACAGGCCGATGCACACACCGCATCAAGTAGAGACCGGTGAGGCACAGGACGAGTGACGCAGAGACCTTGTTAACCAGACACGGACGCAAGCACAGACCTCGTGAATCACACACCGTGTACAGCAGATACCGGTTGACTCACAGACTGGGTACGGCTGGGACTGTGTGAAATAGACAGTCCGGCGGAGTCTAGTCCTGATAGGGATGGGCCAGGTCAGATTTAGAAGAATTTTTTTTCAAATTTTTCGAAAAATCAAAAAACGCTGCAAACCCTCTGAAATGCGCACAAAACCAAAAATTTTCGGAAAATTCGAAAGAAAATTAAAAGTTGAAAATTTTCAAAAATTCTTAGTTTTGTGCGCGTTTTGGACGATTTCCCACGTTTTTTGATTTTTCGAAAATTTTCGAAAAAATTGAAATTTCTCAAAGGGGTACCCCTTTGAAAATTTTCAAAAATTGTCGAAATTTTAAAAAAATTAAAAATGGCTGCAAATGGCATGAAACGCGAAGAAAACTAAGAATTTTCGAAATTCCCGACAAAAATTTTGAATTCAGAATTTTTCAAAATTTTTTGGTTTTGCGCGCCTTTTGGACGATGTCCTACGTTTTTCGAAAATTTTTATATTTTTATCAAAAGTTTCTACACAATATCCAGGCCAGATCCAGTCTTTGCACGTCCCTTTCCCTGTCGGACGCGGTGTCTAACGGACTCGCTTTCTATGCATGATGCGTTCTCTGTATCACCCGACATAAGCCAGGCCGTCTGTGCAGAGACCTGGTTCAGCACAGACCTGGTGTGGCACAGCCCGAAACAAGCAGAGAAATGTGAGACGGAGAGAGTGAGGCGAAGACGCGGTGAGTCACAGAAAATGGGAAGCAGAGATCTGGTGAGGCAGAGACCGAGTCAAGCATGTACAGGCCGATGCACACACCGCATCAAGCAGAGACCGGTGAGGCACAGGACGAGTGACGCAGAGACCTTGTTAACCAGACACGGACGCAAGCACAGACCTCGTGAATCACACACCGTGTACAGCAGATACCGGTTGCTCACAGACTGGGTACGGCTGGGACTGTGTGAAATAGACAGTCCGGCGGAGTCTAGTCCTGATAGGGATGGGCCAGGTCAGATTTAGAAGAAATTTTTTTCAAATTTTTCGAAAAATCAAAAAACGCTGCAAACCCTCTGAAATGCGCACAAAACCAAAAATTTTCGGAAAATTCGAAAGAAAATTAAAAGTTGAAAATTTTCAAAAATTCTTAGTTTTGTGCGCGTTTTGGACGATTTCCCACGTTTTTTGATTTTTCGAAAATTCTCGAAAAAATTGAAATTTCTCAAAGGGGTACCCCTTTGAAAATTTTCAAAAATTGTCGAAATTTTAAAAAAATTAAAAATGGCTGCAAATGGCATGAAACGCGAAGAAAACTAAGAATTTTCGAAATTCTCGACAAAAATTTTGAATTCAGAATTTTTCAAAATTTTTTGGTTTTGCGCGCCTTTTGGACGATGTCCTACGTTTTTCGAAAATTTTTATATTTTTGTCAAAAGTTTCTCCACAATATCCAGGCCAGAACCGGTCTTTGCACGTCCCTTTCCCTGTCGGACGCGGTGTCTAACGGACTCGCTCTCTATGCAAGATGCGTTCTCTGTATCACCCGACATATGCCAGGCCGTCTGTGCAGAGACCTGGTTCAGCACAGACCTGGTGTGGCACAGCCCGAAACAAGCAGAGAAATGTGAGACGGAGAGAGTGAGGCGAAGACGCGGTGAGTCACAGAAAATGGGAAGCAGAGATCTGGTGAGGCAGAGACCGAGTCAAGCATGTACAGGCCGATGCACACACCGCATCAAGCAGAGACCGGTGAGGCACAGGACGAGTGACGCAGAGACCTTGTTAACCAGACACGGACGCAAGCACAGACCTCGTGAATCACACACCTTGTACAGCAGATACCGGTTGACTCACAGACTTGGTACGGCTAGGACTGTGTGAAATAGACAGTCCGGCGGAGTCTAGTCCTGATAGGGATGGGCCAGGTCAGATTTAGAAGAAATTTTTTTCAAATTTTTCGAAAAATCAAAAAACGCTGCAAACCCTCTGAAATGCGCACAAAACCAAAAATTTTCGGAAAATTCGAAAGAAAATTAAAAGTTGAAAATTTTCAAAAATTCTTAGTTTTGTGCGCGTTTTGGACGATTTCCCACGTTTTTTGATTTTTCGAAAATTTTCGAAAAAATTGAAATTTCTCAAAGGGGTACCCCTTTGAAAATTTTCAAAAATTGTCGAAATTTTAAAAAAAATTAAAAATGGCTGCAAATGGCATGAAACGCGAAGAAAACTAAGAATTTTCGAAATTCTCGACAAAAATTTTGAATTCAGAATTTTTCAAAATTTTTTGGTTTTGCGCGCCTTTTGGACGATGTCCTACGTTTTTCGAAAATTTTTATATTTTTGTCAAAAGTTTCTCCACAATATCCAGGCCAGAACCGGTCTTTGCACGTCCCTTTCCCTGTCGGACGCGGTGTCTAACGGACTCGCTCTCTATGCAAGATGCGTTCTCTGTATCACCCGACATATGCCAGGCCGTCTGTGCAGAGACCTGGTTCAGCACAGACCTGGTGTGGCACAGCCCGAAACAAGCAGAGAAATGTGAGACGGAGAGAGTGAGGCGAAGACGCGGTGAGTCACAGAAAATGGGAAGCAGAGATCTGGTGAGGCAGAGACCGAGTCAAGCATGTACAGGCCGATGCACACACCGCATCAAGCAGAGACCGGTGAGGCACAGGACGAGTGACGCAGAGACCTTGTTAACCAGACACGGACGCAAGCACTGACCTCGTGAATCACACACCGTGTACAGCAGATACCGGTTGACTCACAGACTGGGTACGGCTGGGACTGTGTGAAATAGACAGTCCGGCGGAGTCTAGTCCTGATAGGGATGGGCCAGGTCAGATTTAGAAGAAATGTTTTTCAAATTTTTCGAAAAATCAAAAAACGCTGCAAACCCTCTGAAATGCGCACAAAACCAAAAATTTTCGGAAAATTCGAAAGAAAATTAAAAGTTGAAAATTTTCAAAAATTCTTAGTTTTGTGCGCGTTTTGGACGATTTCCCACGTTTTTTGATTTTTCGAAAATTCTCGAAAAAATTGAAATTTCTCAAAGGGGTACCCCTTTGAAAATTTTCAAAAATTGTCGAAATTTTAAAAAAAATTAAAAATGGCTGCAAATGGCATGAAACGCGAAGAAAACTAAGAATTTTCGAAATTCTCGACAAAAATTTTGAATTCAGAATTTTTCAAAATTTTTTGGTTTTGCGCGCCTTTTGGACGATGTCCTACGTTTTTCGAAAATTTTTATATTTTTGTCAAAAGTTTCTCCACAATATCCAGGCCAGAACCGGTCTTTGCACGTCCCTTTCCCTGTCGGACGCGGTGTCTAACGGACTCGCTCTCTATGCAAGATGCGTTCTCTGTATCACCCGACATATGCCAGGCCGTCTGTGCAGAGACCTGGTTCAGCACAGACCTGGTGTGGCACAGCCCGAAACAAGCAGAGAAATGTGAGACGGAGAGAGTGAGGCGAAGACGCGGTGAGTCACAGAAAATGGGAAGCAGAGATCTGGTGAGGCAGAGACCGAGTCAAGCATGTACAGGCCGATGCACACACCGCATCAAGCAGAGACCGGTGAGGCACAGGACGAGTGACGCAGAGACCTTGTTAACCAGACACGGACGCAAGCACTGACCTCGTGAATCACACACCGTGTACAGCAGATACCGGTTGACTCACAGACTGGGTACGGCTGGGACTGTGTGAAATAGACAGTCCGGCGGAGTCTAGTCCTGATAGGGATGGGCCAGGTCAGATTTAGAAGAAATGTTTTTCAAATTTTTCGAAAAATCAAAAAACGCTGCAAACCCTCTGAAATGCGCACAAAACCAAAAATTTTCGGAAAATTCGAAAGAAAATTAAAAGTTGAAAATTTTCAAAAATTCTTAGTTTTGTGCGCGTTTTGGACGATTTCCCACGTTTTTTGATTTTTCGAAAATTCTCGAAAAAATTGAAATTTCTCAAAGGGGTACCCCTTTGAAAATTTTCAAAAATTGTCGAAATTTTAAAAAAATTAAAAATGGCTGCAAATGGCATGAAACGCGAAGAAAACTAAGAATTTTCGAAATTCTCGACAAAAATTTTGAATTCAGAATTTTTCAAAATTTTTTGGTTTTGCGCGCCTTTTGGACGATGTCCTACGTTTTTCGAAAATTTTTATATTTTTGTCAAAAGTTTCTCCACAATATCCAGGCCAGAACCGGTCTTTGCACGTCCCTTTCCCTGTCGGACGCGGTGTCTAACGGACTCGCTCTCTATGCAAGATGCGTTCTCTGTATCACCCGACATATGCCAGGCCGTCTGTGCAGAGACCTGGTTCAGCACAGACCTGGTGTGGCACAGCCCGAAACAAGCAGAGAAATGTGAGACATAGAGAGTGAGGCGAAGACGTGGTGAGTCACAGAAAATGGGAAGCAGAGATCGGGTGAGGCAGGGACCGAGTCAAGCATGTACAGGCCGATGCACACACCGCATCAAGCAGAGACCGGTGAGGCACAGGACGAGTGACGCAGAGACCTTGTTAATCAGACACGGACGCAAGCACAGACCTCGTGAATCACACACCGTGTACAGCAGATACCGGTTGACTCACAGACTGGGTACGGCTGGGACTGTGTGAAATAGACAGTCCGGCGGAGTCTAGTCCTGATAGGGATGGGCCAGGTCAGATTTAGAAGAAATTTTTTTCAAATTTTTCGAAAAATCAAAAAACGCTGCAAACCCTCTGAAATGCGCACAAAACCAAAAATTTTCGGAAAATTCGAAAGAAAATTAAAAGTTGAAAATTTTCAAAAATTCTTAGTTTTGTGCGCGTTTTGGACGATTTCCCACGTTTTTTGATTTTTCGAAAATTTTCGAAAAAATTGAAATTTCTCAAAGGGGTACCCCTTTGAAAATTTTCAAAAATTGTCGAAATTTTAAAAAAATTAAAAATGGCTGCAAATGGCATGAAACGCGAAGAAAACTAAGAATTTTCGAAATTCTCGACAAAAATTTTGAATTCAGAATTTTTCAAAATTTTTTGGTTTTGCGCGCCTTTTGGACGATGTCCTACGTTTTTCGAAAATTTTTATATTTTTGTCAAAAGTTTCTCCACAATATCCAGGCCAGAACCGGTCTTTGCACGTCCCTTTCCCTGTCGGACGCGGTGTCTAACGGACTCGCTCTCTATGCAAGATGCGTTCTCTGTATCACCCGACATATGCCAGGCCGTCTGTGCAGAGACCTGGTTCAGCACAGACCTGGTGTGGCACAGCCCGAAACAAGCAGAGAAATGTGAGACGGAGAGAGTGAGGCGAAGACGCGGTGAGTCACAGAAAATGGGAAGCAGAGATCTGGTGAGGCAGAGACCGAGTCAAGCATGTACAGGCCGATGCACACACCGCATCAAGCAGAGACCGGTGAGGCACAGGACGAGTGACGCAGAGACCTTGTTAATCAGACACGGACGCAAGCACAGACCTCGTGAATCACACACCGTGTACAGCAGATACCGGTTGACTCACAGACTGGGTACGGCTGGGACTGTGTGAAATAGACAGTCCGGCGGAGTCTAGTCCTGATAGGGATGGGCCAGGTCAGATTTAGAAGAAATTTTTTTCAAATTTTTCGAAAAATCAAAAAACGCTGCAAACCCTCTGAAATGCGCACAAAACCAAAAATTTTCGGAAAATTCGAAAGAAAATTAAAAGTTGAAAATTTTCAAAAATTCTTAGTTTTGTGCGCGTTTTGGACGATTTCCCCCGTTTTTTGATTTTTCGAAAATTTTCGAAAAAATTGAAATTTCTCAAAGGGGTACCCCTTTGAAAATTTTCAAAAATTGTCGAAATTTTAAAAAAATTAAAAATGGCTGCAAATGGCATGAAACGCGAAGAAAACTAAGAATTTTCGAAATTCTCGACAAAAATTTTGAATTCAGAATTTTTCAAAATTTTTTGGTTTTGCGCGCCTTTTGGACGATGTCCTACGTTTTTCGAAAATTTTTATATTTTTGTCAAAAGTTTCTCCACAATATCCAGGCCAGAACCGGTCTTTGCACGTCCCTTTCCCTGTCGGACGCGGTGTCTAACGGACTCGCTCTCTATGCAAGATGCGTTCTCTGTATCACCCGACATATGCCAGGCCGTCTGTGCAGAGACCTGGTTCAGCACAGACCTGGTGTGGCACAGCCCGAAACAAGCAGAGAAATGTGAGACGGAGAGAGTGAGGCGAAGACGCGGTGAGTCACAGAAAATGGGAAGCAGAGATCTGGTGAGGCAGAGACCGAGTCAAGCATGTACAGGCCGATGCACACACCGCATCAAGCAGAGACCGGTGAGGCACAGGACGAGTGACGCAGAGACCTTGTTAATCAGACACGGACGCAAGCACAGACCTCGTGAATCACACACCGTGTACAGCAGATACCGGTTGACTCACAGACTGGGTACGGCTGGGACTGTGTGAAATAGACAGTCCGGCGGAGTCTAGTCCTGATAGGGATGGGCCAGGTCAGATTTAGAAGAAATTTTTTTCAAATTTTTCGAAAAATCAAAAAACGCTGCAAACCCTCTGAAATGCGCACAAAACCAAAAATTTTCGGAAAATTCGAAAGAAAATTAAAAGTTGAAAATTTTCAAAAATTCTTAGTTTTGTGCGCGTTTTGGACGATTTCCCACGTTTTTTGATTTTTCGAAAATTTTCGAAAAAATTGAAATTTCTCAAAGGGGTACCCCTTTGAAAATTTTCAAAAATTGTCGAAATTTTAAAAAAATTAAAAATGGCTGCAAATGGCATGAAACGCGAAGAAAACTAAGAATTTTCGAAATTCTCGACAAAAATTTTGAATTCAGAATTTTTCAAAATTTTTTGGTTTTGCGCGCCTTTTGGACGATGTCCTACGTTTTTCGAAAATTTTTATATTTTTGTCAAAAGTTTCTCCACAATATCCAGGCCAGAACCGGTCTTTGCACGTCCCTTTCCCTGTCGGACGCGGTGTCTAACGGACTCGCTCTCTATGCAAGATGCGTTCTCTGTATCACCCGACATATGCCAGGCCGTCTGTGCAGAGACCTGGTTCAGCACAGACCTGGTGTGGCACAGCCCGAAACAAGCAGAGAAATGTGAGACGGAGAGAGTGAGGCGAAGACGCGGTGAGTCACAGAAAATGGGAAGCAGAGATCTGGTGAGGCAGAGACCGAGTCAAGCATGTACAGGCCGATGCACACACCGCATCAAGCAGAGACCGGTGAGGCACAGGACGAGTGACGCAGAGACCTTGTTAACCAGACACGGACGCAAGCACAGACCTCGTGAATCACACACCGTGTACAGCAGATACCGGTTGACTCACAGACTGGGTACGGCTGGGACTGTGTGAAATAGACAGTCCGGCGGAGTCTAGTCCTGATAGGGATGGGCCAGGTCAGATTTAGAAGAAATTTTTTTCAAATTTTTCGAAAAATCAAAAAACGCTGCAAACCCTCTGAAATGCGCACAAAACCAAAAATTTTCGGAAAATTCGAAAGAAAATTAAAAGTTGAAAATTTTCAAAAATTCTTAGTTTTGTGCGCGTTTTGGACGATTTCCCACGTTTTTTGATTTTTCGAAAATTTTCGAAAAAATTGAAATTTCTCAAAGGGGTACCCCTTTGAAAATTTTCAAAAATTGTCGAAATTTTAAAAAAATTAAAAATGGCTGCAAATGGCATGAAACGCGAAGAAAACTAAGAATTTTCGAAATTCTCGACAAAAATTTTGAATTCAGAATTTTTCAAAATTTTTTGGTTTTGCGCGCCTTTTGGACGATGTCCTACGTTTTTCGAAAATTTTTATATTTTTGTCAAAAGTTTCTCCACAATATCCAGGCCAGAACCGGTCTTTGCACGTCCCTTTCCCTGTCGGACGCGGTGTCTAACGGACTCGCTCTCTATGCAAGATGCGTTTTCTGTATCACCCGACATATGCCAGGCCGTCTGTGCAGAGACCTGGTTCAGCACAGACCTGGTGTGGCACAGCCCGAAACAAGCAGAGAAATGTGAGACGGAGAGAGTGAGGCGAAGACGCGGTGAGTCACAGAAAATGGGAAGCAGAGATCTGGTGAGGCAGAGACCGAGTCAAGCATGTACAGGCCGATGCACACACCGCATCAAGCAGAGACCGGTGAGGCACAGGACGAGTGACGCAGAGACCTTGTTAACCAGACACGGACGCAAGCACAGACCTCGTGAATCACACACCGTGTACAGCAGATACCGGTTGACTCACAGACTTGGTACGGCTGGGACTGTGTGAAATAGACAGTCCGGCGGAGTCTAGTCCTGATAGGGATGGGCCAGGTCAGATTTATAAGAAATTTTTTTCAAATTTTTCGAAAAATCAAAAAACGCTGCAAACCCTCTGAAATGCGCACAAAACCAAAAATTTTCGGAAAATTCGAAAGAAAATTAAAAGTTGAAAATTTTCAAAAATTCTTAGTTTTGTGCGCGTTTTGGACGATTTCCCACGTTTTTTGATTTTTCGAAAATTTTCGAAAAAATTGAAATTTCTCAAAGGGGTACCCCTTTGAAAATTTTCAAAAATTGTCGAAATTTTAAAAAAATTAAAAATGGCTGCAAATGGCATGAAACGCGAAGAAAACTAAGAATTTTCGAAATTCTCGACAAAAATTTTGAATTCAGAATTTTTCAAAATTTTTTGGTTTTGCGCGCCTTTTGGACGATGTCCTACGTTTTTCGAAAAATTTTATATTTTTGTCAAAAGTTTCTCCACAATATCCAGGCCAGAACCGGTCTTTGCACGTCCCTTTCCCTGTCGGACGCGGTGTCTAACGGACTCGCTCTCTATGCAAGATGCGTTCTCTGTATCACCCGACATATGCCAGGCCGTCTGTGCAGAGACCTGGTTCAGCACAGACCTGGTGTGGCACAGCCCGAAACAAGCAGAGAAATGTGAGACGGAGAGAGTGAGGCGAAGACGCGGTGAGTCACAGAAAATGGGAAGCAGAGATCTGGTGAGGCAGAGACCGAGTCAAGCATGTACAGGCCGATGCACACACCGCATCAAGCAGAGACCGGTGAGGCACAGGACGAGTGACGCAGAGACCTTGTTAACCAGACACGGACGCAAGCACAGACCTCGTGAATCACACACCGTGTACAGCAGATACCGGTTGACTCACAGACTGGGTACGGCTGGGACTGTGTGAAATAGACAGTCCGGCGGAGTCTAGTCCTGATAGGGATGGGCCAGGTCAGATTTAGAAGAAATTTTTTTCAAATTTTTCGAAAAATCAAAAAACGCTGCAAACCCTCTGAAATGCGCACAAAACCAAAAATTTTCGGAAAATTCGAAAGAAAATTAAAAGTTGAAAATTTTCAAAAATTCTTAGTTTTGTGCGCGTTTTGGACGATTTCCCACGTTTTTTGATTTTTCGAAAATTTTCGAAAAAATTGAAATTTCTCAAAGGGGTACCCCTTTGAAAATTTTCAAAAATTGTCGAAATTTTAAAAAAATTAAAAATGGCTGCAAATGGCATGAAACGCGAAGAAAACTAAGAATTTTCGAAATTCTCGACAAAAATTTTGAATTCAGAATTTTTCAAAATTTTTTGGTTTTGCGCGCCTTTTGGACGATGTCCTACGTTTTTCGAAAATTTTTATATTTTTGTCAAAAGTTTCTCCACAATATCCAGGCCAGAACCGGACTTTGCACGTCCCTTTCCCTGTCGGACGCGGTGTCTAACGGACTCGCTCTCTATGCAAGATGCGTTCTCTGTATCACCCGACATATGCCAGGCCGTCTGTGCAGAGACCTGGTTCAGCACAGACCTGGTGTGGCACAGCCCGAAACAAGCAGAGAAATGTGAGACGGAGAGAGTGAGGCGAAGACGCGGTGAGTCACAGAAAATGGGAAGCAGAGATCTGGTGAGGCAGAGACCGAGTCAAGCATGTACAGGCCGATGCACACACCGCATCAAGCAGAGACCGGTGAGGCACAGGACGAGTGACGCAGAGACCTTGTTAACCAGACACGGACGCAAGCACAGACCTCGTGAATCACACACCGTGTACAGCAGATACCGGTTGCCTCACAGACTTGGTACGGCTGGGACTGTGTGAAATAGACAGTCCGGCGGAGTCTAGTCCTGATAGGGATGGGCCAGGTCAGATTTAGAAGAAATTTTTTTCAAATTTTTCGAAAAATCAAAAAACGCTGCAAACCCTCTGAAATGCGCACAAAACCAAAAATTTTCGGAAAATTCGAAAGAAAATTAAAAGTTGAAAATTTTCAAAAATTCTTAGTTTTGTGCGCGTTTTGGACGATTTCCCACGTTTTTTGATTTTTCGAAAATTCTCGAAAAAATTGAAATTTCTCAAAGGGGTACCCCTTTGAAAATTTTCAAAAATTGTCGAAATTTTAAAAAAATTAAAAATGGCTGCAAATGGCATGAAACGCGAAGAAAACTAAGAATTTTCGAAATTCTCGACAAAAATTTTGAATTCAGAATTTTTCAAAATTTTTTGGTTTTGCGCGCCTTTTGGACGATGTCCTACGTTTTTCGAAAATTTTTATATTTTTGTCAAAAGTTTCTCCACAATATCCAGGCCAGAACCGGTCTTTGCACGTCCCTTTCCCTGTCGGACGCGGTGTCTAACGGACTCGCTCTCTATGCAAGATGCGTTCTCTGTATCACCCGACATATGCCAGGCCGTCTGTGCAGAGACCTGGTTCAGCACAGACCTGGTGTGGCACAGCCCGAAACAAGCAGAGAAATGTGAGACGGAGAGAGTGAGGCGAAGACGTGGTGAGTCACAGAAAATGGGAAGCAGAGATCGGGTGAGGCAGGGACCGAGTCAAGCATGTACAGGCCGATGCACACACCGCATCAAGCAGAGACCGGTGGGGCACAGGACGAGTGACGCAGAGACCTTGTTAACCAGACACGGACGCAAGCACAGACCTCGTGAATCACACACCGTGTACAGCAGATACCGTTTGACTCACAGACTGGGTACGGCTGGGACTGTGTGAAATAGACAGTTGGCGGAGTCTAGTCCTGATAGGGATGGGCCAGGTCAGATTTAGAAGAAATTTTTTTCAAATTTTTCGAAAAATCAAAAACGCTGCAAACCCTCTGAAATGCGCACAAAACCAATAATTTTCGGAAAATTCGAAAGAAAATTAAAAGTTGAAAATTTTCAAAAATTCTTAGTTTTGTGCGCGTTTTGGACGATTTCCCACGTTTTTTGATTTTTCAAAAATTGTCGAAATTTTAAAAAAATTAAAAATGGCTGCAAATGGCATGAAACGCGAAGAAAACTAAGAATTTTCGAAATTCTCGACAAAAATTTTGAATTCAGAATTTTTCAAAATTTTTTGGTTTTGCGCGCCTTTTGGACGATCTCCTACGTTTTTCGAAAATTTTTATATTTTTATCAAAAGTTTCTACACAATATCCAGGCCAGAACCGGTCTTTGCACGTCCCTTTCCCTGTCGGACGCGGTGTCTAACGGACTTGCTCTCTATGCAAGATGCGTTCTCTGTATCACCCGACATATGCCAGGCCGTCTGTGCAGAGACCTGGTTCAGCACAGACCTGGTGTGGCACAGCCCGAAACAAGCAGAGAAATGTGAGACGGAGAGAGTGAGGCGAAGACGTGGTGAGTCACAGAAAATGGGAAGCAGAGATCGGGTGAGGCAGGGACCGAGTCAAGCATGTACAGGCCGATGCACACACCGCATCAAGCAGAGACCGGTGAGGCACAGGACGAGTGACGCAGAGACCTTGTTAATCAGACACGGACGCAAGCACAGACCTCGTGAATCACACACCGTGTACAGCAGATACCGGTTGACTCACAGACTGGGTACGGCTGGGACTGTGTGAAATAGACAGTCCGGCGGAGTCTAGTCCTGATAGGGATGGGCCAGGTCAGATTTAGAAGAAATTTTTTTCAAATTTTTCGAAAAATCAAAAAACGCTGCAAACCCTCTGAAATGCGCACAAAACCAAAAATTTTCGGAAAATTCGAAAGAAAATTAAAAGTTGAAAATTTTCAAAAATTCTTAGTTTTGTGCGCGTTTTGGACGATTTCCCACGTTTTTTGATTTTTCGAAAATTCTCGAAAAAATTGAAATTTCTCAAAGGGGTACCCCTTTGAAAATTTTCAAAAATTGTCGAAATTTTAAAAAAATTAAAAATGGCTGCAAATGGCATGAAACGCGAAGAAAACTAAGAATTTTCGAAATTCTCGACAAAAATTTTGAATTCAGAATTTTTCAAAATTTTTTGGTTTTGCGCGCCTTTTGGACGATCTCCTACGTTTTTCGAAAATTTTTATATTTTTGTCAAAAGTTTCTACACAATATCCAGGCCAGAACCGGTCTTTGCACGTCCCTTTCCCTGTCGGACGCGGTGTCTAACGGACTTGCTCTCTATGCAAGATGCGTTCTCTGTATCACCCGACATATGCCAGGCCGTCTGTGCAGAGACCTGGTTCAGCACAGACCTGGTGTGGCACAGCCCGAAACAAGCAGAGAAATGTGAGACGGAGAGAGTGAGGCGAAGACGTGGTGAGTCACAGAAAATGGGAAGCAGAGATCGGGTGAGGCAGGGACCGAGTCAAGCATGTACAGGCCGATGCACACACCGCATCAAGCAGAGACCGGTGAGGCACAGGACGAGTGACGCAGAGACCTTGTTAATCAGACACGGACGCAAGCACAGACCTCGTGAATCACACACCGTGTACAGCAGATACCGGTTGACTCACAGACTGGGTACGGCTGGGACTGTGTGAAATAGACAGTCCGGCGGAGTCTAGTCCTGATAGGGATGGGCCAGGTCAGATTTAGAAGAAATTTTTTTCAAATTTTTCGAAAAATCAAAAAACGCTGCAAACCCTCTGAAATGCGCACAAAACCAAAAATTTTCGGAAAATTCGAAAGAAAATTAAAAGTTGAAAATTTTCAAAAATTCTTAGTTTTGTGCGCGTTTTGGACGATTTCCCACGTTTTTTGATTTTTCGAAAATTTTCGAAAAAATTGAAATTTCTCAAAGGGGTACCCCTTTGAAAATTTTCAAAAATTGTCGAAATTTTAAAAAAATTAAAAATGGCTGCAAATGGCATGAAACGCGAAGAAAACTAAGAATTTTCGAAATTCTCGACAAAAATTTTGAATTCAGAATTTTTCAAAATTTTTTGGTTTTGCGCGCCTTTTGGACGATGTCCTACGTTTTTCGAAAATTTTTATATTTTTGTCAAAAGTTTCTCCACAATATCCAGGCCAGAACCGGTCTTTGCACGTCCCTTTCCCTGTCGGACGCGGTGTCTAACGGACTCGCTCTCTATGCAAGATGCGTTCTCTGTATCACCCGACATATGCCAGGCCGTCTGTGCAGAGACCTGGTTCAGCACAGACCTGGTGTGGCACAGCCCGAAACAAGCAGAGAAATGTGAGACGGAGAGAGTGAGGCGAAGACGCGGTGAGTCACAGAAAATGGGAAGCAGAGATCTGGTGAGGCAGAGACCGAGTCAAGCATGTACAGGCCGATGCACACACCGCATCAAGCAGAGACCGGTGAGGCACAGGACGAGTGACGCAGAGACCTTGTTAATCAGACACGGACGCAAGCACAGACCTCGTGAATCACACACCGTGTACAGCAGATACCGGTTGACTCACAGACTGGGTACGGCTGGGACTGTGTGAAATAGACAGTCCGGCGGAGTCTAGTCCTGATAGGGATGGGCCAGGTCAGATTTAGAAGAAATTTTTTTCAAATTTTTCGAAAAATCAAAAAACGCTGCAAACCCTCTGAAATGCGCACAAAACCAAAAATTTTCGGAAAATTCGAAAGAAAATTAAAAGTTGAAAATTTTCAAAAATTCTTAGTTTTGTGCGCGTTTTGGACGATTTCCCACGTTTTTTGATTTTTCGAAAATTTTCGAAAAAATTGAAATTTCTCAAAGGGGTACCCCTTTGAAAATTTTCAAAAATTGTCGAAATTTTAAAAAAATTAAAAATGGCTGCAAATGGCATGAAACGCGAAGAAAACTAAGAATTTTCGAAATTCTCGACAAAAATTTTGAATTCAGAATTTTTCAAAATTTTTTGGTTTTGCGCGCCTTTTGGACGATGTCCTACGTTTTTCGAAAATTTTTATATTTTTGTCAAAAGTTTCTCCACAATATCCAGGCCAGAACCGGTCTTTGCACGTCCCTTTCCCTGTCGGACGCGGTGTCTAACGGACTCGCTCTCTATGCAAGATGCGTTCTCTGTATCACCCGACATATGCCAGGCCGTCTGTGCAGAGACCTGGTTCAGCACAGACCTGGTGTGGCACAGCCCGAAACAAGCAGAGAAATGTGAGACGGAGAGAGTGAGGCGAAGACGCGGTGTGTCACAGAAAATGGGAAGCAGAGATCTGGTGAGGCAGAGACCGAGTCAAGCATGTACAGGCCGATGCACACACCGCATCAAGCAGAGACCGGTGAGGCACAGGACGAGTGACGCAGAGACCTTGTTAACCAGACACGGACGCAAGCACAGCCCTCGTGAATCACACACCGTGTACAGCAGATACCGGTTGACTCACAGACTTGGTACGGCTGGGACTGTGTGAAATAGACAGTCCGGCGGAGTCTAGTCCTGATAGGGATGGGCCAGGTCAGATTTAGAAGAAATTTTTTTCAAATTTTTCGAAAAATCAAAAAACGCTGCAAACCCTCTGAAATGCGCACAAAACCAAAAATTTTCGGAAAATTCGAAAGAAAATTAAAAGTTGAAAATTTTCAAAAATTCTTAGTTTTGTGCGCGTTTTGGACGATTTCCCACGTTTTTTGATTTTTCGAAAATTTTCGAAAAAATTGAAATTTCTCAAAGGGGTACCCCTTTGAAAATTTTCAAAAATTGTCGAAATTTTAAAAAAATTAAAAATGGCTGCAAATGGCATGAAACGCGAAGAAAACTAAGAATTTTCGAAATTCTCGACAAAAATTTTGAATTCAGAATTTTTCAAAATTTTTTGGTTTTGCGCGCCTTTTGGACGATGTCCTACGTTTTTCGAAAATTTTTATATTTTTGTCAAAAGTTTCTCCACAATATCCAGGCCAGAACCGGTCTTTGCACGTCCCTTTCCCTGTCGGACGCGGTGTCTAACGGACTCGCTCTCTATGCAAGATGCGTTCTCTGTATCACCCGACATATGCCAGGCCGTCTGTGCAGAGACCTGGTTCAGCACAGACCTGGTGTGGCACAGCCCGAAACAAGCAGAGAAATGTGAGACGGAGAGAGTGAGGCGAAGACGCGGTGAGTCACAGAAAATGGGAAGCAGAGATCTGGTGAGGCAGAGACCGAGTCAAGCATGTACAGGCCGATGCACACACCGCATCAAGCAGAGACCGGTGAGGCACAGGACGAGTGACGCAGAGACCTTGTTAACCAGACACGGACGCAAGCACAGACCTCGTGAATCACACACCGTGTACAGCAGATACCGGTTGACTCACAGACTGGGTACGGCTGGGACTGTGTGAAATAGACAGTCCGGCGGAGTCTAGTCCTGATAGGGATGGGCCAGGTCAGATTTAGAAGAAATTTTTTTTAAATTTTTCGAAAAATCAAAAAACGCTGCAAACCCTCTGAAATGCGCACAAAACCAAAAATTTTCGGAAAATTCGAAAGAAAATTAAAAGTTGAAAATTTTCAAAAATTCTTAGTTTTGTGCGCGTTTTGGACGATTTCCCACGTTTTTTGATTTTTCGAAAATTCTCGAAAAAATTGAAATTTCTCAAAGGGGTACCCCTTTGAAAATTTTCAAAAATTGTCGAAATTTTAAAAAAATTAAAAATGGCTGAAAGTGGCATGAAACGCGAAGAAAACTAAGAATTTTCGAAATTCTCGACAAAAATTTTGAATTCAGGATTTTTCAAAATTTTTTGGTTTTGCGCGCCTTTTGGACGATGTCCTACGTTTTTCGAAAATTTTTATATTTTTGTCAAAAGTTTCTCCACAATATCCAGGCCAGAACCGGTCTTTGCACGTCCCTTTCCCTGTCGGACGCGGTGTCTAACGGACTCGCTCTCTATGCAAGATGCGTTCTCTGTTATCACCCGACATATGCCAGGCCGTCTGTGCAGAGACCTGGTTCAGCACAGACCTGGTGTGGCACAGCCCGAAACAAGCAGAGAAATGTGAGACGGAGAGAGTGAGGCGAAGACGTGGTGAGTCACAGAAAATGGGAAGCAGAGATCGGGTGAGGCAGGGACCGAGTCAAGCATGTACAGGCCGATGCACACACCGCATCAAGCAGAGACCGGTGAGGCACAGGACGAGTGACGCAGAGACCTTGTTAACCAGACACGGACGCAAGCACAGACCTCGTGAATCACACACCGTGTACAGCAGATACCGGTTGCCTCACAGACTGGGTACGGCTGGGACTGTGTGAAATAGACAGTCCGGCGGAGTCTAGTCCTGATAGGGATGGGCCAGGTCAGATTTAGAAGAAATTTTTTTCAAATTTTTCGAAAAATCAAAAAACACTGCGAACCCTCTGAAATGCGCACAAAACCAAAAATTTTCAGAAAATTCGAAAGAAAATTAAAAGTTGAAAATTTTCAAAAATTCTTAGTTTTGTGCGCGTTTTGGACGATTTCCCACGTTTTTTGATTTTTCGAAAAAATTGAAATTTCTCCTATGAAAATTTTCAAAAATTGTCGAAATTTTAAAAAAATTAAAAATGGCTGCAAATGGTATGAAACGCGAAGATAACTAAGAATTTTCGACAAAAATTTTGAATTCAGAATTTTTCAAAATATTTTGATTTTGTGCGTCTTTGGACGATGTCCTACGTGGGACAAGTGACTTCTCAAGACTTGGGACAAGAACTTCTCAATACTTGGGACAAGTGACTTCTTTTGGCTTGGGGCAAGAACTTCTCAAGACTTGGGACAAGTGACTTCTCAAGACTTGGGACAAGCACTTCTCAAGACTTGGGACAAGAACTTCTCAAGACTTGGGACAAGTTACTTCTCAAGACTTGGGACAAGAACTTCTCAAGACTTGGGATATGTGACTTCTCAAGACTTGGGACAAGTGACTTCTCAAGGCTTGGGACAAGTGCCTTCTCAAGGCTTGGGACAAGTTACTTCTCATGGCTTGGGAAAAGGGACTTCTCAAGACTTGGGACAAGAACTTCTCAAGACTTGTGACAATTGACTTCTCAAGACTTGGGACAAGAACTTCTCAAGACTTGGGACAGGTGACTTCTGAAGGCTTGGGACAAGAACTTCTCAAGACTTGGGACAAGTGACTTCTCAAGGCTTGGGACAAGAACTTCTCAAGACTTGGGACAAGTGACTTCTCAAGGCTTGGGACAAGTGACTTCTCATGGCTTGGGACAAGTGACTTCTCAAGACTTGGGACAAGTGACTTCTCAAGACTTGGGACAAGAACTTCTCAAGACTTGGGACAAGTGACTTCTCAAGACTTGGGACAAGAACTTCTCAATACTTGGGACAAGTGACTTCTCAAGACTTGGGACAAGAACTTCTCAAGACTTGGGACAAGTGACTTCTCAAGACTTGGGACAAGAACTTCTCAATACTTGGGATATGTGACGTCTCAAGACTTGAGACAAGAACTTCTCAAGACTTGGGACAAGTGACTTCTCAAGACTTGGGACAAGAACTTCTCAAGACTTGGGATATGTGACTTCTCAAGACTTGGGACAAGTAACTTATCAAGGCTTGGGACAAGTGACTTCTCAAGACTTGGGACAAGTGACTTCTCAAGGCTTGGGACAAGTGACTTCTCAAGACTTGAGACCAGTGACTTCTCAAGGCTTGGGACAAGTGACTTCTCAAGACTTGGGACGAGTGACTTCTCAGTACTTGGGATATGTGACTTCTCAAGACTTGGGACAAGTGACTTCTCAAGGCTTGGGACAAGTGACTTCTCAAGACTTGGGACGAGTGACTTCTATCTCTAACAGTCTGTGAAGGTCTCGGACTGTGCCTCACACTGTCTCTGCCTCACCCTCCTCGCCGGACTCGGTATGTGCTTCACTTGGTCTGTACCTCACTCTTTTTCAGCCGAACAATATCTTTGCAGAGACGGCACATAAGAGACAGGGTCATACAGAGTCCGGTGCCTGCAGAGACGTAGTCTGGCAGACCAGTTCGAAACTAAAGGAAATTGAAAAATTTGAAGTTAAAAATGTTTTCAATTATTTAGAGAATTTTTTGTTTTTGAGAGCGGGGTCCCTCCTGACCTGCCACCGCCTCCTCAGCCGATTCTTCATGCGTTATCTCATACTGAATACTAGTGGGCAGGGTTTGCCGCATGTCCACGCGGGGTCGAAGCTTGGGAGCAGACGCCGCTGTGGCCTCGAGTATTGCGCTGGTCAGCTCCTCGACGCACTTGTCGATTGCCTCCTTGTCGCTTCTCACGGGATTCCCCGGGAGTCTGCTTTCGAGGCAAGCCAGGAGTGCACCCCAGTCCATTCGCGCGAAGTCGGGGCGGTCATGTAGGTTCTGAAAGGATGACCGGCACGTGGTGTCGATGAGGACAGGCAGGTGATCCGAGCTGAGTGCGTAGCAGACAATCAGATGCACAGGTACGACGAAGTCCTTGACAACTGCAATATCATGGACGTCGGGGGTTCCGTTGTGTGTAAGAAGCCGTGGTTGGGGAGTCCGGCCCGTAGATCAAGCAGGAGTTTCTGTTGGCATAATCTCGCAGGAGCGAACCCCTCGCAGAGATCGGCCTAGAATTCCAGTCCCGGGGTTCAAGAGATTGGGCTTGACAGATACCTGGCATGTCAAAGGGTTGGCTTACAAGACACTGCTACTGACATACGTTTTGCAAGTCCATGATCCGGCTGGACAGGGACTCAGTTTCGAAGGACACGGTTTACCGAGCCTCCAGCTTACTAGGCACACTGGCCCTTTGGAACACTGGTGTGCCTGGACATAGGCCTGAAGGGACAAAAAATTTCAATATTAAAAATTACAAAAAATTAAATAATTTTTAAAATAATAAAAATCCTAATTAAAAAAATACTTTTGAATTTTTTTGTATAATTGTTTAATTATGAATTCTTTCAATTTGAAAATTATAGTTCCAGTAGGGTGGCTCCACGGCAGGCTGGTGGTCTCTGCGCTAATGTTCCACAAAGCCGTTGTACCTGCATATCATGAAAGGACATGCCAGGGGGGAGTCAAGCACTGGTGGATGTCACCATGGAGGCCCAGCAAGCCATTTTCGGTAAGCCTGCTCGGCAACCACGACTGGGAAGCCCAGTTGTCAACAAGCCATGGGGCTGGCATTCTTTGGCACAGGAATTTGGTGGCCCAGGAAGCCGACGATCAGGAAACCTGGAGGTGCAACAAGATGGGTGCCATGAAGATAGTGGAGAATTAAGCCAGGGGATTGTTTATGTTGGGTTAGATTAGGTTAGGTTGGATTAGGTTACATCAGTTTAGGTTTGCATAATTTAGTTTGGGGTAGGTGAGTTTGGCTATAGCTTGTTATTGTTGACTTGGGCTTATTATGGTAAGTAAAGTAAAGTAAAGCTGTCTCCCTATACACAGTGCGGCAACTGGAAAACGGGACTGATACAGATAGCTCCTACCCATTCTTAACCTCGGCAGTAGATGGGGGTGAGTAGTCAGCATCACACCCCAGCCACACTTAACCCCTGAGAAAGAACCCTGGTACCCACTGGATAGGAGGCTGGGTGGGCCCCAGAGCCGGTCCGGATGTAGAGCCTGTAGGATATTTCCTTATGTTAGGCTGACGATTCATCCAGATTGGTTAGCCTATGATGTTTGTTCTGGGGTTGGGTAAGATTTTACCTTGTTTTGTGAGTGAAGAACATCTTCTTGGTAAGTCACCTCTGTCTGATCAGGTGATTAAACTTCACTGTTGGGCACCAATGGAATCTAACTATTCCCACTTTTGCACGACAATGGGACCTTAGTTCAAACCAGTGCAAAAATAATCTATGGTCATTTGGGTAGATACTGTTGCAGAATAATGATTTTGGCTTGCATTACTGCAAAAACAGCCATCTCCACAATGGTCTAGTATACATTAGTGCAAGAATGTCCTTTTCTGCAAAAATAAACTAAGATCATTTTCGTGCAAGAGGACGCTGTGTGACGTGGCATGACAAATGCCTCTGGAATGTTGACCTACCCCAAAACAGTAAGTCCTTCCACTCTTGTCCATCTGGACTTCAGTTTGCTGCAGTGGTTCGACTGTTCTTGTGGTGGATACAGGGTTTTCATCTAGGCTGTACTAGTAATTCACGTGTTGGCACAGTCTTGAGTTTGTCATGGCTGTGAGTTCGTAGATGGCTGTGTTCTGGGTTGTAGCACCGTGTTGTTTGGTACAAGTTTACCGTTATTTCAGAGGTCCCTGTAGCCCCCATCAGGTTGATAAGCCTGCCATGAAGATTGAGATGGAAAGACCTCTGGAACATTTGTAAACAGCCACCAGACTACATGGTGCTACAACCCATAAGAAAGGTGGCATAGCTTAAAAAGAAATTAAATAATAATAAACACCACAATATTCAAAAAGTAATTGAACTTTGTTTTCTGAAGGACTTGTTGGAATAAAATAATCTGTAAGTGTAGATTAGAAAAACTGTTTTAATTACAGAACACAAAATCCATTTATATAAGCACGAATTCCAGTAAGAGCACATAAAAAGAAACTCTGATATTAACTTTCATATGCAACAGGTCGAAGTTTTTAAACAAAGAAATAATGAACACAGTATTATTAGTAAGAATAATAACATTACAACTATAAATATACATTTGGCTTTTATTTTCAGAGCTGCTAAAATCAAGCAGGAATACTTTGTTTATGAGAGGCTGGAAAACACTGAGACCAGTGAGAAACATAGACTTAAAGACAAGGACATGGTCATCACAATAAAAAAAAAACTTTTTTTAAAAAAATGGATTTATGAAACACAACCCTGTCAGAGTGGTTTACATTGTCCTGATAAACACAACTAAACAAACATTTTACACATCTGCTTCTGCATGTGCTACTGGTTTATCACTACTTTTATTTCCTGTTACATCCATCTGCTCCTCAATATTCACACCAATATATTTATTTCCCATTTCAGCCAACTGGTCCCCAACATTCACATGCCCAGGTTTTTTCTTTGGATCATCTACATCATCACTTACTTTAATTTGATTTGCTTCTTCTTCTAATTCTGAATCTACAATTTTACTTTTATCTCCTTCCCCATCTGGACATGTTTCTACATCCTCTTTGGCCACCATAACTTCCTCCCCAATCTCATCACTTTTCCCTCCTACTATTTTAGCCTGACCTTCACCTTCCCCTCCAACAACCCTTTCTCTCTTCTCACCTATTACCTTGATTCCACCCTCTGGAGCACACAGTTCAAGCAAGTTGTATTTGCGCAGCTCAAAATAATCTGGAAGAACTGAGAGACAGCACATGTTACGGATCACCTCCACAATAATGGCTAGCTGAGGGTGCTTCAAATCTGCTCGGTTTTCAGGGTGCCTCCTCAGAACCATCTCTGCCAAGTCACGAATCAGATCGTCACGATTGACACCGCTACTGTTTCGACGACTGTAACATATGATAAATCACAGTTACTAAAACATGTACTTCAAGTGTAAATGAGATTGAAGAATTAAATATAACATTTTTGTGTTGTGTGAAATACCACTACAACAGCTGAAAAATATGCAGCTTATCAACTACTGTATTTACATACCACACATGCCATTTCTCAAAGTTCGAGTTTCACAAAATATAAATTCAAATATGATATTCATCCTTGGTCCACTACATTTGCATAGTTATTTCACTGCAATAGACAAACACTCGCTTTTTCACTAAATATCACAATACCGTGTGGTAAATCAAATCATGATGGACAAAGCACATTTTGCTGCCAAAAACAAGACATTAAATATGATATACACCTGGGTCTTAATGAAGAAGTTTTAGAAGAACGTTGTACAAAAGAAAACTGTATGAAAACAACACTGTTATGAAGTTAGTAAACATTTTACCAATTTTTGCCTCCTAGAAGTAGTGAGCCATATCACAAGAGAAACACATAACCACCGTCAGACTTCTGAACAAATAAAGAATTCACTACGTCTGATGTACTTTGCAGCCATTTATACATTTAACTGTATACAATGTTCTTTCTCCTCTTACCACTTCCAACATCCAAGCTAGTTTTTCCTTTCCATTCCAGTATTAACTTTCGTTGTAATTTGAAAATGTGGCATCACCTATATTTTGTTATATTCTTTCTTATAATTTTCAGCTTCCATAACCTGACTACCTGAGTGACTTCAGACTCTGCTCCATGCATGAAGTTCGTTTCGAAACCTTATAATAATGACCACGAAAAAACTTTATGGATTTTAATTCTGCCTTCCTTCTTACACATGGGTTGGTTGTTTTAAAAGTGTGTCTGCATCTTCAGCTATGTGCACCTGTATAAAATTTGATCTAAAAAAAATTAAATCCGCCTAACCCGGTGACATTCATACTACAAAGAAGAAACCAGGTACAGCAGGTGCAGAAGTTCTTGGCCGGTGGAGGAGCTAGCGGATGGACCTACTCTGTGTACTTGAGGTGGCAAGGTCAGTGTATGTGTTTTGTTTGGCCATTCAGTCTGATAAGCTCCTCATCCTTCCTGGAGGCAGATGAAACATTATACTATCATACAAGTGACTCGCTCCTAGCCTTCCCCTTGAATATTCCACCGGCCAAAAACTACTGTGACCACTATAGTATAGGGATCTGTCATTCCCCTTTTATTATTTTTTTATTTAGTGTTCCGTCTGACGACAGGTCCATATGAACAGGATCCTTCCATCCTTTTCTCGGACTGGGACCTGTTCATATACGTTCTTGGCAGATGATCCAGAAGTGGTTTGCCATTGCCTTCTTCTGTGTGTGAATGGAGTAATTGTTGGGATGCTACGGAGAAACCGGGAAAGCCCCCGGAGGAAAACTCCGTGATGCCTAGACCACGGCCTTGCCCAACACAAATTATAAATTCGGGCACCGCCGGGAATCGAACCCGAGACCCCAGGATTACAAGGCCAGCGTTCTATCCGCTAGACCACCCCTACTCAATCTTAATCTCTGCACTAGATAGGGGTGAGTGGTCAAATTCACATCCTGGCCACGCTTTACCCCTGGAAAAGGACCCTGGCACCCACTTGACATGAGGCTTGGTGGGCCCCGCTTTGGGGCCCGCCAACCTTGCAATAGAGGTCTATGTCAGGTGGGTGTGTCAAATCCAAAATTGTCAGAGCATTACTTCATCCTTCCTAATGAAGCTGAAGGACTGTCACACTTCATTCAATGGCTTCACTGCCTGCAATTTGTTAATCTCTGTGTGATTTCATTCATCTTGCCAGGAAGTGAAGAGAGTATGATAAAGACAGGCTGCCTTTTTTATGGCTGTATTAGTGGCCTGTATGACCATGCAACCAGCAAAATAGATTTTAGTTCTGAGAATTATAATTCATCTCAAACTTCCAAGAAAATGCAAAATAATTCCTGCTGAACTTCACGTGGCTCATAGAACCATAATTCAAAGTCTAGTATGGACAAACTTCTCACAGCATGTTCCCAAGATCTGACAGTATCCATAAACAAATCATCTCATCTTCCACCCACAGGCAGGGAGTTTTTATTGTTGATATACAGACATATGTCCTATCTGCCTGGAGAGAAGCTACGGCTATAACGCCTATAGCTAGCTGCAAGGGATCATCCCCACTGGGCTTCAGAATGAGATACAGCGTATCAGCAATGTATACTTGGAATGTGATGCTGTTACTGTCAGCTAATATGCAGGTGTAGACAAAAGTACAGTTCCACTTGCCTGACATGTACCATGGTTCATTCGAAATGACATTTGAACGTATAGTTTCGGAAAGACTAACTGAAACCTCCCATGATAAATCTTGTGTAGCTTTCTTGTTCAGATAATGTCATGTGCTCCAGTGCAGTTAACACAGTGAAATAGGTTTAGAAATGGTGCCTCACCATGCCAAGTCTTGCCTATAATGTCACATACAAGGTCGGATGCACACTGCTGTATGTCCAAATTTTTGATAACAGAAGCATAACAAAGAGTGTAGCCAGACATTTTTGAAGGAAGTCAGTTTAAAACTTTAATTTTACAAAGAACAATGCGCTGGTTACTCAGCCTGGTGGGAATTTCCATTGGAGGTGCTTTTGATTCCCACCACCCCACGCCATAAATTGTTGGCGTCACTAACAGTCAATTCCTTGTCAAGAGCAGTCACATTTCAGTGTCGCTGTCTATTACTAAAGATTTCAATAAAGTTTTATAAGTAGTTTTTCCAAAACTGTGTCATGTTGAATGCATCCCAGTATCCCTTGAGAAGATCTGATTCTGCTGACCGAAAGCTAGCTGATAAGATTAGTGGAGGTGTTCGGGCGTATGAGATACAGACCAATTATCTCATCATTAAAAAAAATCTGATTATATGCTGTACCCTACTTTTATAGAGGATGCAAATTATGAAAAAAAAGTTAAGCTTATATTCATGTAAATATGAGAGACTATCAATGCTTGAATACAGTGAAACCTCTATCCATCGTTCCCCGAACTATTGTTTTCCCGGATGCATCGTCCGTTTCGTTCAGTCCAGATACATCCCATATAAAATAATGTTACATTTTCCTGCTTCTATCGTTCCTCGAACTATCGTTTTATCGCATCAATCGTTCAAAAATCTTAGTCCTGGCCCACAATTTTCCCGCAATGATCGTTTCTGAGAAATTATAACAAAATTTAGGCGATGTTTTTAGAATTTAAAATGCTGGGTTTTGAGATAAATTAATACTGAAAGACACACAATGTTATTGGAATACACAGTAGCGGTAACCTGTTATGTCGCCCAACCAGCACATTCTTTTGGAATGAGGGTCAGCGGTGCAGGGGTGATAGTTGGAGTGAATGGCGGTGCTCATTGTCAGAAATTTTATGAGTTTAATTAGGGTGCACTCATATTTCGTTCCAGCGATGCCAGATGGCATGTGCAGTGTGAATTTCTTCACAAATGCTTTTATTATAAGTACAAAGGAAAGGCGGGCGACACTTTTCATTCTTCTGGTTCATCTTGTGTCTTCTACAGCTACGTTTCGTTGAGTTCGGCAGTAATAGCATTTCCATTCTTCCTGTTATTGTTCGCGAAGGGGGTGGGAGTGGTGAGGAAGAGGAAGACGACGACGAATGCGAGCCCGAAGCTGTGCCAAGTTTTGCTGAAGCATATGCTGCATTGGCAAAAGTGAAGTCGTTCTTTTATGTGCATAATATTAGTGAATGTGACGAGGAAAACATTTTGAACATGTAAAGGGCTCTGTTTGGCCTAAAACGTAAAGTTTCGAAAAACCAGTTGTCCATTAAAGACTTCTTTGGTAAAAAGAAGTAACTTTGAAAGAGAAGCATTCAGCTTTTTTAAAAATTTTAATGTTTTCCCGTATTCATCGTTTTTATTTCCCACCCCCGCCAAAAACGATGCATCGAGGTTTCACTGTAGTTACAATGGTTCATAAAATTATGAAATTCACTGTCATAGGGGACAAATACAAGTTACTTGTACTTTGAAACTGCCTTCTTCATCCTGGCATTACATCTCACATTCAGCCCTCCACATGTTAGCCTCCAATGTCAAATATTTCCTCTCTGAATGTCTCTGGCAATACATCACTGCTTTTTTCTCTCTCTTTTTGGACTACTTCATGTTTTTTAAAAAGTATTAATAAATCTTAAAACCTTGAACATTAACTACCTTTTGTGAAGGATGGATCTTCATTCATTTCCAGGTAAAAGGGGAGAGACATTTGGTTGGATCCAGTACGTAGGTAAGGCCGAGGGCCTACTTGACACTGTAATTATTTTTGATAAATCTATTTCTGAGGGCCACACATATTTAAAAATCAAAATTTGCAGAGAATACAAGCTGAAACTATGCATTCTTGTATGGATTACACATTTCCAGTCTTGCTGAATGCTAAAGCAGGTGGTACATATATTGAGCATTAAAATGTTAATCACTATTTGTTACTTACTTGAATAGTACAGCAAATGTCTTCCCTTCCTTTGAGAAATATTTGTCCAATAAGTTATCGGCTGTCTGACGTATATCCTCCAAATAAGCCTAAAATAATAAATTAACATTAGTTTAATGAAATTAACCTGATCAGTTCTAGGTGTAACAAATATAATTAAAATTAGTTAACAAACATGTTTATTATAAAAAGGATAGAACATGTCTTATGAAGATTACTTTTAAAATAAGTCAGAGAAACACACATTGTACAAGTTTTCTCGCTTGCTTGCATGTCAGGCAAAATCTCCTTTTTATGTCATTTTCTTCCCCAGAGAAATATATGGAAATTATAGTTTGTCATATTCAACAGGTGGCCAGACTCTTTTCTTATTTAATAACTTTTGAACAATATGACCTAAAGCTATAAGGAACATCATACAGAACAGAACATAAGGAACAGAAATGAGCTAACAGTTTCTCAGCCCATCACAAGATCCTATCTTGATCCAGCTGCATACAGTCTACAATCGTGAGATTAAAATTTACACCTGTTACCTAAATAAAGTTGTGAACTTGTTGAATGCATACCTTACATGTAGCCTCTATTGGCAATAAGCGCAGCAAGAAGCGTGTTTTTTGTTTCTTTGTAGACTCCAGATCTTTCATAATGTAATGGGCCAGCTGAACAGGTTCTGGCACCTGTAATGGAATATGTATGGAAAACAGAAATGAGAAACTGATGCTCTCCATATAGCAGAGTAGTTCTTGAGTAGCTAACAGTTCCTCAGGACCCAAGAAATTCCCTGCCTTTTACATAAACCAAACATTCCCTACTGCCAACACAAGAGTCATTCACTGGCCCTTATCCTGAGCCAGATGAATCCAGTCCACACTCTTCCACTGTATTTAATTAATCTTTCATTTCCTCTTCTTCCCACATTCCAACTTTAACTGGGTTGTCTGACAACCAAGCATCTCCATTTAGGTCTATCTTCTCACAAATCCTCTTCCTCAATTTCTTCCTATCATTTCTAACCTTTTGTTCTGTATCAATCATCAACTGTGAAACCTGAACAATCACAACAGCCCACCAATGGTCTGTACCTTGAACCAGATAAATTAATTCCACACTTTCCCACCCAATTTATTTAAAGCCTGGTCTCAACTTGTCAAGTTATCTTACCAAAATTCTATACCAACTTCTTATCTCTCCCATGTGTGCTATATGGCCTGCCCATCTAATACTCCCTGATTTGATCATCCTAATAACATCTGGTAAAGGGTCAAATTATAAGTTTATCCTACAATTTTCTAAACTTCTCTGTAATTTCTTCCTTCTTAGGTTATAATTAAAAAAATGTTTCACAAAATGTTGCAACACATCAAATGGTCATGTGACAGGAATTGTTGGTACAATAGAGATGTAGACAATGATCAGACCATAAATGATGAAACTATATGAAGATGAAAAACAAAATATCTGCCTGAATATGCCTCTTTGCACATATAATAGCAGAAAATTAAAGTTAAAAAGGGCTTTTAATCTTTACATATTTTCAAGATCAAGGCATGGCATTTTTGAATGCCAAATGATTTCATGGAAGAAACAATAACAGTAAATTCTGGCAAAAACTGAACTTGCCAACAGTGGAGAAACCTAAAATAAGAGAGACCATTTGGGAAACCAAGGCTATGGGAGAAAGGATAATATTACAATGTACCTTGGAGAATAAAGTTGTGATGAATTAACTAGACTGAACTAACAGTCTCAGGATAAGTCCTAGTGATGACATTTTCTAGATAACAGTAATGAACCTTCAGGTTCCATAAGAGGGCAAGCTGACTCATTATCACCTCAAGAGAGGCCCTGCTGCAATTTGGAGTTACATGATGAAACTTCTTCCTTGTGTATTTATGTCTTTAGTTTATTTAATGGTGCTCTTTCAAAATCTAAGATTATTATTACAAATGATAGGATAATTATCTAAAAATAAATCTGAAATTATGTGGAAGGAAGCAGTTGTAGCCTAAACTTAAGGCCCTATCCTGGAATTCCAACTGGGGGTACTGAGAAAAACCACAAAGAACCTCAAGTTAGTACATCGGGTCTCTGAGTCAAGATAAGAAACTGAATCCTTCTGAACATGAAACAAAATTCCAACACCCAGCTACATAGTTCAGTCTGCCAAGCATTTTTAAGTGTCCAGCAGCTGTAAGTAGAACTGGCATATTCCTAGCTTAAGCACAAATTTCAAGAAAAACAGAAATAGTCTCTTTTAAAATATTTTCTTGTGTTGATTTACAATAGAACAGAAGACAAGAAGTTGTTTGAAGGTTTTCAGGCATTTAGAATTTAAAATGACTATATATGAGAATATGATTATTTACTGTAGTTTGGATGAATATGCAATTGTTTGCTCCTGAATCGACGGCTTGAAATCGGCATTTGCTTGGAACTTTCTTCCTCTCAGCTTTAAGTGAATCTAATTCCTTACTCAATGCAGTCTCAATGTCTTCATCTTCAGATTCATCTTTTGCAGTACCTCGAACTGCAGAAGTACCAGCAGAAGTCTCCTGTAAAGTTTAAAAACATAGTACACATACACATTTTTATTACATTCCATGGATTCATAAGATAGTCAGATGCCAATATGATGTGGAAAAAGTCATAATAACAATACAATACATATTATAAAGTACAATTCATACTATTATATAAATTTCACATAATACAAAATTGCTAACCATAGCCTATCTAAACATGGATTTGACCATACCCATTCTAGTAACATAATCTGGAAAAGAAATTAGATGTAATGTAACAACAACAGTAATAATTAACTCAACATCTAACCTTCTCTTCGCCATATAGACAGTCGGCATATTCGTTGAGAATGTTGTAGGATTCTCTGATGCAATCTTTTTCTCTGCTGTTGCAAGTGCAGAGGAAACCTTTAAGTCCAGGCTTCAATACGAATTCCCTTTTCTTTTTAGCTTTCTGTGACGTGTAAAAATTAGGCTTCTTTCTTTTCTGGTAAGAATTCATCCTGCAACGCAACACAATAATGTCCACCTAATTAACATTTGAAAATACTTCGCGTCCACCAATCAAATGTCAAATCTCGATCACTTTTTATGGTCGATAATTGTTAAATTAACATATTCACAAACATCTGCATGAAATGAAATATTTGAAAATCTAACTCAATATAGTTTTTTTAGACACACATAAATTATACAAGTCTTCTCTTTCGTGTCCAACTGACAGATGTACTGAAGCTATTGTCAGACTCATCACGCTGTCGTCGAGGATTTTCAATAAAAAAGTTTTGAAATAAGTAAAAAGGTAAAAATCAGTGTCATCTATATATTTCCTAACGCAAATATCATATACTATGTTCGGATTCGGTAGTTCAACCGGTAACAAAGTTCTTAACCTATATAGGAATCTTGTCTGAAATTGAGATTCTCACAGCGGTGAAGTGGCCAGGTTGATGGATACCAACATTTCGTAGGAACATACTGCTTCCACCTACAAATTTATTCTCGAAGATGGGGTCTGCATGTTCCTACGAAACATTAGTTCCATTTTACCCTCAATATCATTCCACACATGCTCCATCCTTACTCATGTATCATCTGAGGGATGGACAATGTACCTCTTTAATGGTCCAATTCCACAGAGAGACAGTCTCACCCCACTGCAACAATGACAATGGCAACAACCACCTGCTGAATAAGAACAAGTGTGTGCGATTAGCTACTGTTAATGGGGTCATGGAAAATGCGGACCTTCTAAGGAAGAAATAAGGAAAACCATTTCCACTAACCAACACTCTTAACAGGAACAATAACATCCAGGTTTACTTTGTACATATAAAATACAGGGAGCAAACTTCTGAGAATACAGTACATGAATTTCATAAGGGAACATATTTCAAAATGACAGTAAAACAAAAACTGTTTCATGGCTTAGCCATACAAATGCAATATAAACATAAAACCAATATCATCCATTACAAAATTCCACCATTATCACTAATACACTAAGACAATACTACAAATGCTAAGGAAAATAATTAGCTTCTTCACAACCAGCAAACTTACATAAACAGAAATCAATTAATGAATAATGCTGGACCTGGGCCAAAAATATTGTTTATAAGAATGAAAGCAACATACCTGTACCTCTCTGAACAGTGAAACTAAAATTGCAACACCACAGAACAGGTATAATTTATCTGTGGAATACGGACTTTAGCTTTACAGTTCACTTGACAGGTTCTTCCTCCTTTCTTCTGCCCATTCGCCAATATCTCATTTACAAAGTATTACGACACAATATATGTTTATTCTATGCCAAGGGTTTTCAACCTAAACAAACTTGGGTGCAAATTTGCCCTTCCTTAGTGACTTGCAAGCCACAAGATTACACACAAAGACAATTTACTGAAACATAATGGTAATACATTAAAAATGTGATTAATTAGGCCTACTATTGCAATCAAGTTCACATATCACTCAATAATTTTATTTAAGAAAATGAGTTATCAGTAAGATATTAAATAAAGCTTTTGCTTGAGTAATCTTTCAATATCAGGTTCAAGTTCTGTTCATTTACATTAGACCAACTAAATATAGCTATATCATAAAGATATATATTTACAAACACTTTTAAAACCCAACATAAAAAGAAATCATTCTCAAATTAAATTGTATAACAGTTGTTAATAATACATTAAAAATTAAATCCGAGGCGTAACAGCTCCAGAGCCAAAGCCGACTAGCCTGACTGCTGGCCTCACGTTCACATGCCTAAGCAGAGATGAACGATCATCCAACCAGATATAGGGTGACGTGTGGTCAGCACGACAAACCCCCAGCCATTGCTAGTTGTCCTGACCGGATTACGCTACTCATTGTAGCTCCCCAATTTCCTCACCATGCTGGGTTGGCACCGGTCCCATACACTGGTCGAAAGCTCATGAGAAAATTTCTTCTCCCCCAAGACTCGAACCAGCGTGCATTCCGTATCACCAGTCTGAAGCATGATGCCTCAGACCGCACGGCTACGGCGTGGGACTAATAATACATTAGACCATCTAAATATAACTATAAAGTAAAGTAAGTAAAGCTGTCACACTATATGCCATGTAGGCACTTGGGGGGAGAGGTGGTAGAGCTCCTACCCATTCTTAACCTCAGCACTACATGGGGTTGAGAGGTCAGTGTCACACCCTGGCCATGCTTTACCCCTGGGAAAGGACCTCAGTACCCATTGGATAGGAGGTTGGGTGAGCCCCAAAGCTGGACTGGACAGAGAGGCTAAAGAAAAAAATTCTCTGCCCCTGGTAGGGATCGAACCTCCGGTCATCTAGTCCATAGCCAGTTACTACACTGACTGAGCTACCCTGACACATCTAAATATAACTATATCATAAATAAATATATATGGATGCACTTTAAAGACTCCATATGTTTCAGCATATATCACCAATGATAATATAGAAATGTATTGGACAATATGAATCTAACAAATAATAATGAGAAAAAGATATCAATTACATTTATATATAAAGACAAATATGTCACAAGATTCAAAGGCACTAACATTAAAACAACATTCACATCAAATAACATCATTAACAAATTACTACAACATAAATTTGCAATCCCCAAAAATGGTACATGAATATATGAATTAAAATGTCTTGACTGCAACAAAGTATACATTGGACAAACAGATGGTAACTCTATAGGTGGATACAAAGAACATATTATATCAAAAATACACAAAATTCCAAATATGCAACCTATATAACTAAGACACTCATAGACACCAACATGAAACTATGACAAACACTGACTTTGCTAACAAAAGTTTGCAAGTTGAATATCAAAGAAAGCTGACATATTTATTACAAAAAGGGATAGACAGTTTCTTAACAAAAATATGATGAATGCAATTTATTGACATCTTCAAGGAAGTAGTAAGACATACTTATAACATCAGACTACAGCATAACAGTAAACATTTATATCGAGACAGCAAGTGCCCAACCACAAGGAGACACACATCCTTCTCCATTTCGTGTCCAAGCTACAGGTAAATTAAAACAATATTCTACGCCCATTATTCATATTATATATTAAATATCATAATAAGACTTCTCAAGAATTTTAATTTGGCCATAGCCAATACACAATGTATTAATTTACATATAACTCAAAATATGGATTTTCATACTACATTTTAATGACATATCACCACAACTATTTTATTATAAACATGAAATGAACTTTTATTTTGGTTATTTCATTACTTTAATATGTGTACTGTTAATCTTGTACTCATCAGGCAACCATAGTAGGAGCTGTTACGTACTGTAGTTACAGAATGTGTTAACCCCTGATGATGGCTAATATAAGCTGAAACAATGGTTTTTAAGTATACACCTTCACGATACAATTATACATTTAGATGGTCCAATGTGAATAAGTGGAATGAACATAACCGTAGGACATCCCTCCAAGTGTCCATCAGTAACATGCATCCTAGCTCTCGACATAACCTTTATTTCTCCAAACAGATGCTTGTAGTAATAGGTACTGCCAAACAGTGATGATATTAAAAAGTGTTTTTTCTGATATTAGGCAAGTGAAGGAGCACTATAAACTGTACTATGATGTTCAGTATAATGAAAACTGATGCATACTGAAAACTGAACTAATTTTAAAGCAATGTAATAGCCTTTGCCTAACATAATGAGAAAGACTGAATCAGTATAAATGCACTTGCATTTTGTACACTGACCATCCACACAAACGTCAAATGTGTCTGAAGATGGAACCTGGTAATAGTAATAGTAATGACAATTTTCTAAGAAAGCATGAAAGTATACAAGGAAATAATCAAGAATTCTGTTGAGAGTTTTTACAGAAGTATATATAATGTATATTGTTGCTTCCATCATACACACAAATTCATTTTATCTGTCACAACTCATAGAGTATAAACATTATATATATTTCAGGAAAGATATACTGAAAGCCTGTTTTTCTAGGTCTGGTTTGATTACAATACTCCACTAATTACACAAAATTCACACAAATTTTTTTTAGTTTTTAAGATACTTTTTGGTGATTCAGCAAGACTTTGAATACAAAGTTTGCTATCTTCTCATATGCTGCAAACATCAATGCTGCTGTCAGGATAGTTTGCAAGAGTTTAGCTTCCATTCCTTTGTACAAGCCGATAATACCATACTTCCTGCAACAAGTAAATTAATTATTCTAGGGTCAGTCAACAGTGGGTCCTAAGGCAATCTGTCAGGTTATGTTCCTCACTTCAAAAGTAGACTGTAAAAACAATATTTTCTATCATGCCTCATATAATTTATGTGAAATGAAAATTCACACTAGGTCAAAATGTAACTGGATGTAAATTAAATTTTGCAAGAACATAACAGAAAGATTAAAAACTGGTATACCCTTGTGTATGCTGTAAGGAACATTAACTCTGTGTCTTCAGCAATGCTCTTTTAGGAGCGGTTCTCGAACAACAAACGATTTGTTTTAGGCTGACTTACTTGAGAATGTAGACTGTCAGTTTAATTGTGCCAGCATTCTGAGGAAGATCCTGATAGTTGTGTCCATGCTGAAAGTAAATATATGTTTAAACTGTGAACACACTGTAATAAAGTCAAATATTCGGATGAACTAACAACAAATTAATAATCCCCAGACACTTTTAATTTGCACAACTGTTACTTAATGACTGCTACATTAACATTTTTGGTACTAGGGTCCAATACAGATCAGGACCTTGTCTACTATACTCATCATGTCTCAAGACAAGCGGTCAGATTTCTTGGGTGGAAAATCAGTCCATTGTTAAGGACTATACTTATGGGGGAAAAAAACAGACAGACACACCGGTCAGCCCAGAATACAAATGGCCCACAACCGTGCTCATCAATATTCAACCAGGATGTTTTAATTCAATTTTAATCTTTTCTTTGTTTCTCAAATTGAAAAGTGTGAGTTTATTCGAGGAAAATGCTTTAACATTGGTTTTCCTTGCATTTTGTCAGAAGCAAAAACACGTTTCCATGTAATTCAGGTTTTATTGCACTTTATCAAGACAGGGATATTGTTGAAAGGAACAACTGCAGAAGAGGTCACAGTGGATGAATTTTGACATACAACTTTAATATTCCACTTTCTGAACAACGCTGGCAAAAATAAGTGCAGTACTTCTGCATGCCACATTTTACATGGATAGCTTATATAAAACAGTGATTAAACAAATTACAGTTTTTAGAACTAATTTCATATGAAGTGACAGGTGTATATTTTAATTCTATAACCAAGTACCAGCCTGAGAAAATGCCAAAAGAAACTAAATCCACTGAATCCCAAATAAGAACTGGAGATGCTATACGTTGAGATATTTTACTGGACAGTGTTTACTGTTGTGCTGGTTTACTGGCATTTCAAAGTGTTAGTGTGTGACGGTGCCTGGCGCTGTGGCATAATTTATGCAACCAGGTAATATCTGTGACCATCTGGCAGTAGTAATGATAGGAACTGGCATTTTAAATGGGAGCACCAGCAGAGAAAATTTGTATTATGTACTCAATTGCACAACAGAATTTTGAAGATGAGAATTAAGGCTTGCAGAGGTGACCTACAGGCTTAATGTGGGATCTAAACTACCTCTCACCTTCAAATACTTGCCTTATCAATGGTGAGGAAAGGAGAAAACTTGCAGTAAAATCCACACTGGAACTAACCAGTCTCAAAAGGCCAGCTCCATATGCCATACATCACCAAGCTCCGTTGGTAATGATGATTTGTATATTTATAACTGAACCCACTGTAGATATCAAAACATCATAAGGGACAACACTCACGATTCTTACCCTTAGTTTGGTTTGGACTAGCTGCAGAGGATAGGTTATTATGGTGGCTACAGCTTTAGCCACTGCTCCCACAAAGAAATAAATCAGCGCAGACAGAGTCTGGTCACCATGCAGGGCCTGTAACCTTCTTTTAATTGCTTCATAGGTCATGAACTGTATAGCTGGATTTGACACCAGCATGAGAGATGGCAATGTACCATTCCACAGGCTGGCTACACCCTCTTGCTGCCCCATCTTCTTAAGGCCATCTGCACAAACACAAGTCAAGATGTCATTCTTTGTGAAAATAACTACCTAAGCCCATTAAGAATAGTCCTTCTTGAGCAACTGATTCAACTGGTAAAGATATTCCTTCCCTTTCTGGAACCTGAAGGCTCACCACAAAGTTCACAAGCCTGCTAGTGGATCCTATTTTCAGCCACCTTAACCCAGTCCACACTCAAACTATATATTTTTAAGATCCATTTTACTACATATATCCCATCATCAAGATCCTGTATCTCCTACATGGTTTCTTCCCTTCCTATGTTTCTGACAAAAAATTATGCATGCAATCTCCATATTAAATGGGTTTCTCATGATCACTGCATGGCACATCCTCAGGTTGCAGATGAAGGAGGTCTCCATATATAAAAGGTTGCTGCAAATGAATTAAATAAACACTCAGAGACAACTGACAAGGGTGGTCCTCCTGCTTGGGAGTTAGATGGAGGCTAACACCTTACTGTAAGAAGCAAGCCTTTTATGAAATGCTACACAGAGCCACAGTGTTTGGGAACAGGGTGTTGATGAGAACATACAGACGTAAGAGGGATGAAGAGACAGGAGGTTGGAAAAAACTGCATGATGAGAAGCTTCAGTTGGAAGACCTTGGCACAAAAAAAGGAGTATAATATTAAAATGGACCTTAAAATAGTGTGGGAAGGTGAGAACTGCATTAATCTTGCTCAGGATAGGGACTGGTGGTTGGCTCTTGTAAACATGGTAATTATTCTTCAGATTCTATGAGTGCTTGGGGATTTCATGACTGAGACACTATTAGCTTCTCAAGGAGACTATATGGAGTCGATTACTTATTTACCCCATGTGTACAGAATGTCCCGACAACCAAATGTCATGGTCAAGTGGCTAGGCTAAAAATTATGTTCAGATTGTGGTCTTCTGGGTTGTGACAATGTGCAGTGTAAGTGATTACCAACATATTGGAAGAACCTGTTGCCTCTGAAATGCTGGTAACCACCTATAAGAGTATTATCTTCTATTTGAAGGAAATCAAATTGTTATGTCTGTTATAATAAAAAATCACCTCTCTCTAGTGCCAAACATAGAGCTGTACCTTTATTTATTCCCCAGACATCTTCGTAGAGCATACATACTTAAAAGTGTTCTGATCCTCCCCCATAACTAAAACTAAACAATGACACATACCCAACAGGCCACTATACTGATCTGCCACATGCTCTGTTGATCCACGACCAGTTCTGGAGCCAAGTCCTTTCATCTTCAGGCGTGTATTCACAACCCAGAGAGGTGTGGTTGTCAACACATTCACGACACCTGCAAGAAAGACTGATAGATTCTTATGTTCTGTAACAATTTTTTAAACTGCAGAGTATACACTACGTCACATGAGGTGGGGAGTTGATCATAAAGGCTGTGTAAGAATTATTTTATATAAAATTTGTTTTGCTTTTTCATTATAATGATCATTATTCACATGGAGTCCAGTGACTTTATGTCAATAATTGAGGATCTTATTCCCCACCAGAAATATATGAACGTGAGTCCGATTCTCAACAGTTATGAAGCTGTGGACAGAAATTCTGAATTTTGTTCTGAATGACACAAAACATGATTACAGATGTACTTCCAGACTGACAGGGCACCCCAAACTTCAGATGGCATGTGAAAGCAATTTCTGACTGATAGACCAGATGTGGTGGTCCACACAAATGCAAATGCAGTCACTGGACCTCACTCCCTCTAGATTTTCACGTATGGGTTTACACAGAAAACATGGTGTAAGAATCAAAAATAAATAAAACAGAAGAACTACAACATGGAATTTTCAAAGTTGTAAGATGTGTAACTGGCCTTGATGTCCCACTTAAAATTTAAATCATCTTGAATTTCAAATAACTGTAGTAGCATAACCATTGAGAATTGCATATATTATCATATGACATTTCTGACTGGGAATGAGCTCAGAAAAAATATCTTGAAGCATCAACAAAGTCACCAGACAACCAGTATAATATTGATCTTCTATTGACCCAAATGAAATGGAAACAATTCTACAATAAGAGGTATTGAGTTTGGGATCATCAAGGGAGTAAAAAATATGAATTATGGTCTTCTGTGCTATGACACTCACTGTGTGGTCTTGTACGTGTTTAACAACTTTTTGGAGAAACACATCATCTCTATCTTCAAAGTAAATTTCACTGGAAACCAATTACAAGATTGCATGACTCTTCAAAATGGTGTATGACACTACCTTGCATGATAAAATTTAAAACATTTGTTTTCCAGTATTTTGACTTGACACTGAACACATTAAAGCTGGCACTTGTATGACTAATGGAAAACAAACTGTTTACTGTTTTAAATGGAACTGTTCCATTATGTGGTAAAATATGCCACACATTATCAGTGAAGATGTTACAACTTATGTAAACTGCTGTAACACATTTTATTTTTCAAGAAATTCCACAGAAAAGAAAAAGCGAACTGCAAGAAATTGATGACTTCCGAGATACAGCTACTGAATAAAAAAGAAATAAACTGCCTGAGTGAAATATAATATTACATGCATGCCAAACTCAGTCCTAATGATTTGTGACTAATTTGGTATCATGATGTAAGGATTTTGTCTGGAGTTCAAATTATGCACACAACCAACCTTTAAAAGGCTATAAACAGAATCTCAACTCAAGATAATAGAAAATGTCCATATATTACAGATGCTGAAATTAAATAAAAATGGTTTGGAAAGCCATGGTGTCACAGTCATGTAAAATTCCAGCATTTCAAAAGCTACTTCTGATTCAATCATGTGGACTGATGTTTTGATGCCAATAAACAAATGAAGAACTTACAGCCAATTGGTTAATTACCTATCATCAACACTGAAAGGATTAATTATTCATTATTTAGCCTGAAACATTAATATCCAAAGCTGTTCATCATTATCCTTACAGGGTTTCACCACTAACATATCAACCCACCAGCCAATGATGCCAAGAGAAGGTCCCTTCTAGCATTCTGATGAGCCGACGTTGCCCCGAGTGCCTTGAGTCCATGAAATGTGTAAAAGTACACAAAGTTGGAAGCACAGAGACTTTCCAGCACAGGTACCATACCCCGGTACAATGTGGTGCTGTGAACAAAAAGCACGACTCAAAGGTTAGATCATCTGACTGAGGTCTTCCTTTATGACGGATGGGCAGGTAATGCAATATGCGCAGGAGAAAATAATGATTACAAAATTTCAGTTGGAAACCTGTATGTCAAGAGATCACTTAAGAGGCCTAAGTAATAAGCAGAAGTCACTCATGTTTTAGCACTATATGATGGAGGAATGGGGGGGACATGGAAGTAGATTGATTTCAATACGAGGTAAATTCTTGATCAGATCAACTGCCGGGTATGATTGCATATGGAGCACAGTGATTACCTATCCAAGCATGGCATTCAGTCAGAGTTAACTCCTTTTTCTACCTTTTTGTGTTGCTTAGGTCCTGAGCACTCTCTCTCCTGTATGATACCTAAACATAAACCCATACAGAATTTCTGAAATGTTTGTGGTCATGAGTTCCTGACCTACTGCATACAAACATGGTGACACAAAGAAATAAGGCCAATGCAAGGCTGGGTCAAAATTTATGCTTATGAACTGTCACATTTTTTGAATAAATAACATGATGACAGTGATGAAATCCTGTCGGGCAACAAGCCATGTCAATTCAGAACAGAAGTCCATTTCAGACTCACTCACACTCTCTCTCTCGCGCGCGCGCACACACACATAAATTGCTGACCCCTTCATATGTGGTCAATGACCAATGAGGGAAAGAGGGTGGAATCATGTAAAACCCATCTTGAAACACTCGCTGAGAGCTGTGCAGTACCTGAAACTTTGGGTCTTAAGAAGGGTAAAAGAGAAAGAAAATATAAGAATAACAATGAAAGAAAGAGAGAAAGTCATTCATCTGTTGCCGTTCGAGAGGTTCCGTCATTCGCAAAGGCATTCACCCCTCCTTTGCAGGTAATGGAACCTCCTGACCAGCAACGCATGCCTGTTTCTCTCTTTCTTCATTTTCCTTTTTTCTTTCTCTCTTTTTCTCCTCAGGACCCAAAGTTTCACGTACAGCAGCTTTGAGCAAATGTTTCAAGATGGGTTTCACATGACTCTGCCCCCTTTCCCTCACTGGTCACTGACTGCACATGCAGGGACACCAATTATATATGTAAACAACCAACTGTGGTTACCCATCACATCATTCCCTGATGATGGAGACAGACAAGAATCTCTGAAATGTTAGACTTCTGTTCCAAACAGATGTGGCCGATCACCCTAGAGGATTTTATCACTGTCAGTCGCCATGAAAGCTTGAAGTTGAACATGATGATAGCTCACAAACTAGTAAACAATGTATAATGAAACTTTGTCCAGTACTGAAATTAAAGGTTGAACTTACTCCATTGTCCAATTATAAAGGGAATGAGCACAGTAAACTACACCACAAATTATGGTCCTGTTGAATTTTGAACTGTTTATAAACTCTACATTCTCTTCTAACTGAGCACAGCAACTTTATTAGGTGTTCTTCAAACCCTAGTTTCCGTGAAGATCACCTTATGGGCTGGTCATGTGTCAGTCTGTTTACATCATTCACTTCCACTGTTATGTTACAATGATTTAGGCTCACATTAGTCCAATAATGGCCTAAATGCAACAATGGCTTTGTATAACATAAGTACAAGAATGACCTAGGGCACAACAATGAACCAGAATAACATTAGTGGAAGAATGACCTACACAATGTGGCATAAAGAACACCTTTCGGATATTGGTGTACTCTAAAGAGTATACCTTTTCAATCTTGTATTGATTTTAGAATGAGAAGGGTTAAAACAATGGATAACAACAGAAATGTATGACAAAATTATACACCACTTACTAACAGAATACATCCAAGATAGTCTCAAATTCCAAACTTACAATCCCTCTTCTTTTGCCAGGTCAACAAGTATACTGAATGTGTTCTTTGCTTCTCTGCTTTCTTCCACTAGAACAAATTAAATACAAATAAGCATGAACATAAGAACTTTACAATAAAGTGCCCACATAATCCTACAGATAAATATGGAACTTTAGCAGATACAGATTTATACCTAACAATTACACTTTAATACATACATTGTAATCGTGACCTCACAGTGTCCAGTGGGAAGAATGTGGTCATTGCAACAACACTGCCCTGCAACATAAATTTAATGCAGATTAGACTGGATACTGAACCACACCATGTTCAATCAATAATGAATTAAGACCATACTCAGGGACTGAAATATTGTAGGAAACTTATCAATATGTGCTCCAGCTGAGGATGAACTAGCATTCTATTTCATGTTGTCGTTCTGGGTTTTGGCACTATGTACAATTCTACGTAGTAGCCAATGCTTAGTTGAAATGTCTTCATTTTCAGGGTTGAAGATGGCGTCATTATGTTTCTCTGAAATGTTAACTTCTACTTATGAGTCAACATGGTACCAAAACCCAGAAGAACATTATCATCCTCGCCACTACGAAAACCCCAAATCAAAATTACATATGGCTAGTTTTATTGTAATTTATGTAATTTTTAAACCAAATTAATACTTCAGTTTTGCAACACATATTTCTCTTGCAGCCAAATGGGCAGACATGCATTGCCATCTGTATATTTACTAACTTTAAAATTCAAGTATAAAATAATTCATACAAGTTATATATAATTGCATTGTATATTTACAAAAGATTCTACCACAATTTGTTTGAGTCAGAATATATAATAACAAATGTAATATTTAGCAATTAATATTAATCCTTCCTTCTATGAATTTTTAAGACAGAAAACCAAAGAAACCTACGAAAATTTCACACTGACAAGTTACATAAACTGCATTCTTCACAAAATATTATTAGGTTGACTAAATAAAAGAGGATTAATTGGGTAGGAGATGCATGGTGGAAATGAGAAATGCAAATAGATTTTAATCAGCAAATATGAAGGAAAGAGATTGCTTTATACATCTAGATGCAGATTAGAGGAAAATATTGAAATGGATCTTCAGAAAAAATATGGGAGTTCCATTTATCTATCATTAAAACAGTTAATCTGTACCTAACATGAAAAATGTTATTTATTCTGTTTGAGTACATCTGGAATACAATTGTACCTGTTACAGTATCATATAACAAAGACAAGAGCCAACGTTTGACAAATTTTATTTTTGGAAATATTACTTTTATGTCAACAACCATCATCTCTCCACAAAGTCCTGGCTAGATTACAAATGTCAATAACTTTAATGTCTTAGAACATTCGTATTGACACAATCATGTTTGTTCATTTCAGATAGAGATTATGCTGCAACACTTGATCAAAAATGACACCACTAGAAAATACAAGGTGTTTACAGGTTTGCTGAGGCAGTGTCACCTCTAATTACGCAACATATTTACTGGTAGTGTACAGGACAGGCCACACACAGGATATCGGTATAAAATGATAGTTCAACACAGATTCAAGAATAATTTCTCAGAAACTCAGGGCAGTCACAAGATTACCAAGTGAACGTCAGATAAAGTACACGAAGTACCGCAAAGAAGACTTAATTTGTTTGCACACAAAACTCACTTCAGGCTCTATAACCCATTCATTCTCTTAAATGCAGATTTCACTACTGAAACACACTCATTTGAAACAGTTAAAAATTCAATGTGTGGTATGGACTAATGCACAACATTGTGATTTGATTGGCAAATTAGCAGACCGTCATTACGATCATATCATGACAGGTGGAGAACATTATGGCTTCTCTGATGGAAAATTCCGTAAATAACATTCAGTAACCAAGAACATGTTATAACCTGCAAAACAATTTCTACTTACGGCTGCCCCTGCAACGGCATGCACAAGAGTCCGGTATGTGAACAGATCATTCAGTAAACTCATCTTTTTGGTACAAACCCAGGCAACGTGACTGAAGAATGCCCACGAGTAAATACGAAAGAAACTATACTTGTACAATTTGTACAAAGAAAACTCAAATTCGAGTGCGTTTGCAGAATTCTTGAAGTCTGACTCGTATAAACGACGTCATGATAAAACGTATTCAAGGCTGACCACAATATAATGTTTGCTTAATCACAGAAAACTTTGAAAAATTGATAGTCACGTTTCCGGCCATTTTACATTTTAATGTCACAGCGAGCACTTGACGACCCATTACCCCCACTACGCAAAGAATTACATAACGTGGTAGAATCATTATCCATCATATAACTGGTTGAAATATATTCCAGAAACTCGGTCCGATTTTTAAAAAAAGACGCCTGTCACATAACTTGTCCCGTATCGAATCCACGCTAAAACCAGTAAATGAATGCAACCAACGTACAGTGTGCAGTTTGCTCAAGTGGAAAAAATTCTGAACCCAAGAATGGCTTTTAATTTTAATTATTTTTTAGTGTGTATTTAAATACTTTCAATAAACTATTTATGCATTGCCAATGAAGTGCAGAAAATGAAAGCAAATGTCTTGTCTCCCCCTCCTGCTGCCCAGCTGTCTCCACATATTGCTCGAGAATTGCCTGTAGTATTTTAATTGGTTGGAGAAAGTTGCATAATGGGGAGCATCATAAGGTTTACTCCTCGCCAAATGAAATTACACTGCATAAGTCACGGATGAGATGAAATCGGAGCAGTTTAACGGGTTTTTTCACAGGAGACCTACATTCATTTTGGTATGAATTTGATAATTACTCACCACTGTGGTATTAATAGGCCTACTGCATTGTCGTTTACAAGACAAAGTTGTTCTGCTCTCAAAGCCTTCTTTGGCATACCCTCCAAAATGAATTTAAATTATAGCAAAAAACAATAAAAAGGGAGGAGTGAAAAATTAATAGAACAAAGTGAAGACTCTTCTTCACTACCTGTAGCAATTGTATAAGTTGTTTCCTCATCAGAACTAGTGATAGGTGCCACTGAGTTCAACAATATTCAGAACTATTTTGTGGAAGCTTTCATGCACAGATAATACCAACTGTTTTTATGGTAATGGTAATTACAGATGTTTCCTGGTATGCCCTTTCACAGTCTTTAATTCATGCTTCTTGAAGCTATTCAGACATCTGTCCTATGTGTAAAATGCATTACTTAATAAAGTTGGGCCTATGAACGAAAATGTTACGTCCTCTAGCAGCCAGGCATACATAACCCTGGATACAGTTTCATGTATATTTTTACAATGACCTTGAATACCACTGTTGCATTTTCTGCTCCCTGCCCTGCTAATGTCACCACACATGATGTGGTGTAAGAACACCTACATAAACTTCTCTGGGAAACTGTAATTCTTCTTCAACACCCAGAGAATACATTTGTACAAATTTCTCCAAAATGTCTAATTTTTTTTGCTCAACAATCATTAAGTTGTGGTGAAAACAGTTTCACTGCATTTTTACCATGTTTTAGATGAGATCAGGACAATTATTGAGGGCAAAATTTACTAATGATGTAATTAAAGAGATACTAATTTTGTGACTTCTTATAGCTTTGCAGCGGAATGCCGAATAGCTGTTTTCTAGAAAATGTAAATTGCACCACTGAAAAAATAACTTGAGTAGGAGCAAAAATGCCAACAGTAACTATTAATGACATTCACACAGTATAATGACACAAGTTTTTTGGTGGAATAGTATAGCACTTTTTCTATTTTTTCTGTGCAATTTTCAAGTCGCATTATATGAGTGTGTAAGCTGTGTATAGTAAAAAGTTCAACAACAAACTTGAGAACATACCTATATCTACAACTTTCATTTCACAAAGAAAGGGAAATAACATGTTTACTAAATTTTGCCAGTCTCGACTCTATGCATTGACTGAGCCTTCCCACACCCAGCCCTTCTGGTAAATGCTGTGAAACTCCTTAAAACAGGCCATGACTTCTACATACTTATAATTTCTAATCGTTCTGTTGTTCAAACACTACATAATATATGCAGTTGTAAGAATGTTATTAAATAAATTGAGAACCAAGAGATGGTGAGTAAAAAAACAACTAGTGTTAAAACCTCTCGAATATGGCCAATATGAAGATTAAGAATGACAGGAGGATATTGAAGTAGACATTAGGTTAAGGATTGTGTCTAATGATGGTGGTGTCAGTATTTGGTAGTGGAGTTTCCTTTACCAAAGAACACAGTTAAGAAACAAAACATTGATAATTCTCTCTTAACATCATCTAAGCATGGTTTGCAATGTCTTACACAGACATGAAACACTTTTATTGTTCTGTGCAACAAGTACTATAATGGGTAACACCATTGTCTGAACTTCAGCAAAGATGCTGGAGATCACATGAATCCATTTCCAATGAGAAGACATGAAGACAAACAGAAGTACCTTCACTTGTCTGAATGCTAGGTTACTGCCGTTAGTACTAAGCATGGTTACAGAATGGAAATTAGTGGGAAGCTTGAATACACCAAGTGAAAATAAAGATCTAGCAAGAAGCAGTTCTGGGAAGAATTTATGATGCCTGGCTTCCTTCAAAATTTTTCTACAGATGTTAGTGGAAATTATAAACTGACACTCATACAATTTTATATTCTATAATTCCCATTAATATTACAGATCATGTAAATTACAGTGAAAAACTAGTCATTCCAAGAAGTAATCATCCAAATGCTCAACACACAGAACATAAAATTGCACATCCATTTCATTTTGAATGACAACTTTCTCACTCATACATAAAAAAACACTTATGATTCATTCAACTTATTTCTATAATAATGTGATAAAATGTGAGCATATACAAAATAATCCAGCAATACTGAATTCATGCAAAGTAAAATTAAATGCTGGAATGAAATTGTGTAAAAGAATCAGCACTTGGTTGTTTGTACCAAAAAAGCACACACAAGGCTGTGAAATGCAGTTACAATTCAAAGAATAAGTTTGCTCATAATCAAAACCAGTACAAACTGAAGAGACTGATTCTATAATATATTTCTTGTTCAGTTTTATGTACATTAATCATATACAGTGCATTGTTCGTACACTTATTTTAAATCAGAGCTGGAAGAACATCTCGCTAATATCACACTAAAAGTCAACAGAGCAAACTGTTGGAAAAAAGTGATTTTGAAGTTCTTGATACACAGAAGTCTTATCCAAAGCAAAATATGAATTTAACACAACAAAAAATAAACATTTCAGAGTGGCTAATGAAAATATGTTCAGATTTTATAAAATTTCTTCCACATGTTTCTGTTGCCCAAACTCAACAATATTCCAAGACACTTCATAAAAGATTTTTTTTGCATCATAAGACAATGTTTCCAGCCCCAATCAGAATTCAAACAATAAGCACACAACTTCAGTTTTTGTACAAGAAATATACAAAACCACACAAAGAAATGCTGGCAAAGGAAGGGCTTTAAAATGGAAGAGGATCTATATCAATTTCATCTCCTGTCTGTTTCATTTTAGCCCATCAATATGACATACTTGTCTTTAATTATTTATGGAATAAAAACAAGTAATAAGTTGATGATACAAGAGAAATGCTGATTCTGGAAGGATATATATTTATTAATGCATAATATTAACAATATGAATCTCCTATTGACTACAACATTTCAATGACAAAGTAAACTAAAAACACAGTACGGGATTCAGTATTAACGAAGTGGTCAGTTTATCTGAAGTTACTTTAGTCTCATATGCCTTCAACAAGTGTCCTAAACATACTATTTTACCATCTATGGAAAGTTTTCTTTAACAACTTATCAGGTTATTCAAAAATGAAGTAACTTAATTTACTTGTAGTACAAGTTTGATCAAGGTTTTACCACATAAATGAGAGTTGACTGAAGCTTTTATTTATACTTGCATTTTAAATCTGTCCAACACACAGCAAAGTGCAGACAGTGTGCAATAAACAGGGCACATTATGAATGTTGTATAACACTGCATGTAAATTCCATGTGATGCAAAGGTGGACAAGTAAAACAAATGAAAGGCCACTGATCAATGTCATAACAGTATCTTTCAAAATATATTTCCCTCGAATCTATAATGCAACTAAATCGTTCAAGAAGCACACGAAAAGTACAAAATAACTTAAATAAACACACAAAAATTATATAAGAAATCCATGCATTCATATTTAACAGGGCTATACACAATTTTGAGGACTTTATGATGATCAATTGAAAGTGGTGGAACATACATTATATCTGAATCTGTATCACACATAAGGTAACAAAAAATGCAAAAGTTGTAGCATGATTCTTTAAAAATTATTTCTCACATATTTTAAATATAAAAATTATTTATGAATGACAAAAGTAGGTGTGATAAATTACTAACAAAATTGAACACCACCAGAAGACTCACCAAGGAAACCATATAACTACAAATTTGAACTCGCTGACTTACAGATATGTGAACTATTTCTGTAACAGGTCATCAATATGAACTATATAGCTCACAGGCCCTAACCATAGTCCTATCATAACATAATTTTGTATTTCATAATTTAAAATATTAACATGCAAGTAGGTGATATATAAAACCTTCTTGGGGGGGGACAAATTCTGACATCTTAACAATTGCACATTCTTTGTTACCTCCTATGTTATGTACGCAAATATTCCAAACCTGTACCTACTATATATAAGCCATGAAAATATAATGGTAAATATTAAGATTTCAACAAGTTCACTTACTCCCTCTTATCAAGTCGTCAAATATTCTGAACCTATACCCACTACAAGCTATCAGAACATAATAGCAAATTTAAGATTTTTAACAATTTCACATTCTTAATCATGAGACAAAATATTCTGTATTAATGCCTGCTATGCATGAGCCATGAAGAAAAAACAGTATATTTAAGATTACTTATGAAACCTACTATGTCCTCTGCTCATGACTAGCTCTCCTATAAAATTACTGGACTTTGGAGGTTTGGAAATCACCTACATGTGAAATAAAACAGCCAAAAAGAAAAAGCATCTGCCACAGTACACAAGAAATAATTGGTGAACTTCCACATGTGTCTTTGCAGATACTAGTTTTGGTAATGAATTTTGTCTTTTTTACATACTGAGATCTACACATTCATTCTGTGTTCAAAAAATACTATATTAATAACTTCATATTATTTAAATAAATGAAAGAGGACTTTTATACTTCAAATATGTACGAAGAAATATAGTTCCATGATAAACATCTCATTCAACCAACAAATTGCACAGATATTTATTTTTCTCTTCCAAGTGAATACAAAACATCATAGCAATTCATCACACATTAAGCTGTGACATAACTACATAAAATTATTAATAAGCAAACACACAATTCCAAATATATGTTTTCATAGACAGCATTGTACACGTTATGAAAACCTTACGTTTTCATTTGAAGATAATGATACTACTTGTTGCAGACTGTTCTTCTGGTCAAATTTTTTACATCATTGGCATCCATCCATAACTAAATATCATTATGTTAACTCAGTTTCCTCCACAACATATTTTGGTAAGTGACTGTCAACTTCAGCATAATTGCATACAACAAACAATCAACATGAACATTAATCAAGTTAAAATTGTTTTGCCAATGTTTAAGACAAATTAGCAGTTTCCATCTGGTGGGTACAGTGATAGCAGAGGACTGCTGTCAGTACAGTTTTATATCTTCCATCATTATTAATTCAGCTTTTGAAAAGAAGGGGCCATGTTACAATCATGAACATATAAGAATATGTAAATTCACTTGTAAAATAAAACAACAGTACTACAAAATAGCATACCATTCTAACCTGAATTCAAATACAAGCACATAAGTAAAACAATGACTTGAACTACTGTGCATATATCAGTGACAGTACTAGAATACAGCACCAGAACTTCAATGTATCTGACACACAGAATAGCCATATCAACAAGGGAACTTTATTCTATTTCTAACATATCATCAATGTTAGAAATGCTTCTAATGTGAGTGACTGTAGTACATAGCATGGCTGACAATTTTCATGGCTGTTTAAAGTTGAAAGCAATATGGGAGAAAGGAAATAAAGGTTCAGAACAGATAAAGGGAAGGATGGAAGGAGTTAAGGGATAAAAGTATGAAAGAAAGCACTAATAAATAGGATATTAGGTGACAAGGTTGTTCTGACTACTTCATTTGTCAGAATAATCATCATTCATTAGTGGCTATATCAAACACATTCTAACTTTGGTCCTGAGGTAATGTTCACTTTACTGAAGGCTAAATTAAAGAAACCGGCTTTCTATTTTTTAGACACAAACTGTGATGAATAAGTGAACAGTCATAAGGTATATGAATTCATCAAACAAAACATACAAAATAATGAGAAAACCAGAAGAAATTAGGAAACACAAATTCTTTGCATTTTCCTTATTTAACCCTTTAAAGCCCAGTGGTAACCACATGTACCACCTGCTTAAACAAATAGCGACTGTGCATTTTTATCCACGGGTTTTGTATGTTTCTCAGTGTACACAAATTACTTCCTTAAACAGCATTAAGAAATTGATCTAAGTAATGGAAGTGGTGTGTTTTCTTTGAGGTATAAAATTAATTTTTAAATATTATTCAGGCAAACTTTGGCTTCAACAACTGATTATTGGCCTACTTATTCACCACTGACAATGAAAAACTAACTTATCGGAATTTGAACTCTGCTGCAAACCATGAAGGGCAAAGGGAAATTTGCATTTTAAGATTTCTAAACCTGTTGGTCATTCTGCAGGTATCCTAAGCAGATGATACCACAATGCTGTAAATAGACCACAACCCTTCCTTGCTCATTCTTTGTTTCACTATATAAAATTAATATAACATTAATCAATTGCAAAAGCCTCACAACAAAAGTGTAGAATTCATAACTCCACACATTCACAAAAGAACTCCATACATGTACAAAAGAAACATAAAACTGAACAGTTCTTGAAATTCTGAACTAATTGTTTCTTAATAACAATATACAGATAAACATTTATTCATGTGGAAAGCATGGATTCTATAACTCATAATAAAAATTAGAAATATATCTTCTATAACCTTCATACACATACTCAAATTTGACAGGTTTTAGTTTTACATATTCTTCCTTGATCACTAAAACCAAACTTTTACAAAATGAAACATAGGCTTCAAACTTAATTAAATTATAATATAAAACTAATTAGATTTTTCAGATTACACTTTCATAACATATAGTAACATTAATGAATGCTTACATATTCCTCTTTGGCCACAAAAGAAGACAGATTGCTATCAAAGATATCCATGATTCTGCAACTTAATTAACTGTATTTAGAGATGAATGAAAAATATAGAAGCTATAAATTACCCTTAAAATGACATGACAGCAATGATGAGTGTCTATCAGTGCAAATTTTCCAGTTTTCCAAACCAGTGATCACAGATAAATCTGTTATCAGGTGAAAACAACAGTGAGGCCAAAGATCAATCCAGACGAGAAAAAGTTCTGAAAGCTTTACCAATAATAATCTATATAAGGATAATTTAATGCCCCTTTGTACATTACATCTTTTACATATGCTATGCAAGTTGAACTTTGTTACCATGTGAATGCAGTTCATTTCTAGGACTTATAAATGCATTAATCTTCGTATTTAACATTAACAACAACAACAACTAAGCATTGCACATAAAACCCTCTCCTCTTCTGGGGCTGAAGAGAGAAACATATCCCTGAATCAAACAAAGACAACAAAAACATTCAGTAACAGAAACTCCCCTGCTATAACAAAAACAAATACACATAAACACAGAAGTCATATATGGCACTATGTACTTGGCATACTGTACACTTTATAAGTGGTGTACATATAGGAAATGATGACAAAACTGAATATACTCATACTATTAGGAACTAAAATACAAATAGCATCTTCTTTATGTATTTAATTAACAATTCCTTTGGAGACAGCTATTGACTGGTGGGTGATATTCGGATTTACTCCACAACTTTTAGAAATAATAAATATATAATATAAACTGGTAACCTAACTTGTTGGGACTAGATTTACTATAAATGTAAAGCAATGGTTTTGGCAAGAAACGGCAGGCATTAAATGAACCCTGGGTTATGTTCTTGTACTATAGCAGTGGTATCAAAATAAAATTCTTAGGCCAAAAGTAACATGACAATTCAAATCCAATGTCCCAAAACTCAGAGGAATGATATTAAAACTGGATTCAAAAGAGTAAACTTGGAAAACAAAAGGAGAACAGAGACTTAAACAAAGTACCTATGAAACAGAAACAGGGAACTTCTGAACACAAAGTTTCTATTAATACTAATAATACCTTGAAAATTATTATATATAGTACAACAGAATTTATAAAGAAATGAATATACATATAATGAGATTTCAGGTTCTCACAGTGGTGAGTGCAATGACAGCTGTCTTCTGGGTTGAAGTGCTGTGTAATCTAAGAGAAATTTACCAACATTTCAGAGGTCCTTGCTGCTTTCATCACCAGAACTAATCACCCTGACGATGGAGGCAGTAAGGACCTCTGAAATACTGGTAAACTTCTACCAGACTACATGGTGCTAAAAGCCAGAAACATCCATTTTAATATTCATATCTTAAAATTCTTTGTCTATGAAAAATTTTAAAATGTTTAAACAACATTCGATCCATGGCCTGTTCCATTCATAAAACACATGCCTGCTGATAGCAAACCACCCCTCCTTCAAGATACCTGAAATTCTAATTGTAACTGGTTTTACTTTGTTAAAATGGGGTATACATTTGAACTGTGGAATGCATGCAATTTAATTCCTGTGAAGACTGTAGATACTGAGATCAAAAATCATGATCATATAAGGTTGTACAGTCACAGAGATTACAATTGACCCTCCATCATAAAACTTTAGACAACACTGGCCCAAAGATACCTGCAGGGTACATCTTCATGTGCAAACACCTGACAAGTTTAATTTATTCTTAGGTGGAACTATATTATTACAAACTTCTTAACAGAGAATAAATTAAAAAAGTGAACAGACCCCAAAAATAGGACATCATAAACTTATTTAAGGAGAAATAAATTCATGAAACATGTTAAAACAAGAGTCTTGAACCATGTGCTCCTTGGTACCCATGAAATTTTGAAAATATAACTATTTATTTGTTAGTTACTGATGACTGCAAAGCATATGGTGATTTCTGCTCTATGAACTGAATCTCTGTCCATTGCCAATTAGTACTAAATGTTTATACTGTGATCAGATGTCACATTAATTGAGGGATTCAGATATAAATAATGTTATTATTTCCTAAGAAAATGGTATACTAACCTGTTCCTTACGTAAGGTTATTTTTGTGAGATGGAGTGTGCCAAAACAATGTTTCAGAAAATGTCTTGATGTGAGAACAAAGGTACAAATATATTTATAAACTAATTATTTCAATTTGCATATTTGGAAGATTATTAATGTGCCCGCTATACATTTTAAGTTTCTCCTAGCTGCCCATCACCAAAAAAAAAAGTTTGTGATCCATGCTAAAGCATTTCTGAAATTAGATTCATAGTTACCCAGCAATCAGTGAGCCTAAGGAGAACCAAAGCTTATGATGGAGAATGATCACCTACACATAAAATTAAAGCATGCATAGAACAATCAAACCAACCAGAAAATGTTTTAGCACTCATATTTACAATAAATACATCTAATAAAATTCTTCCCTATGCTTCATCTGTATATGAAATATGGAATACTCTGCAAGTATTTCCAAAACAAGACATATACATATAATTTTTTCACTTGTATCCGAGTGAAAATTCTGTATGATTAATTACAAATTTTGTACTGACAATAGGCTTCTTTGATTTCCTCTAATAACATGGGACATGTGAGGGAACTGTCATGTGCACAGTACTTAAAAGTTAATATTTATATATGAATTTACTATAATTCTACATCCGCTTTACTATTATTCTTGTAAAATAGTCAATATGTGTTCAATACATAATGCAAATGTTACAAAAAATGTCTGATTCAAGCTCTATACTCTTTCACAAAAATTTCAGAGGAAAAATGTCATTTTGAATGGCAGGAAGTTTGATTAGCTCCAAATATAGATAATATAAACAAAGCAACAAATTAAAATGGCACACTTCATTCTTGTTAATAGCTCATATAATGCTGTGAAGTATTTTATTTTCGAATATTTCTGTCTCCTGGGTTGTTGCGCCGTGTAGTATAGTACATGTTTACGAACGTTTCAGAGGTCATACTGCCTCCGTCATCAGAGTGATGAATCGTCCTGATGACAGAGGCAGTATCACCTCTGAAACATTGGTAAACATCTACCATACTACACAGCGTAACGACCCAGGAGACAGAAATCTTCATACTCAACGCTGTGAAAACCACAAATCTTACATATTTTATTTTCCTAAGAAATTATTTGCAAAGCAAGAGACTGACATCAACTGGAGGAATACATAATCACCACCACCAACAACACTGGGTAAACAGATAAAGCTGTCCCTAGTACTCATTAAGCACGCAATCATGAAAATGTATTTGGACTTTCTTGACCTTAGCAATAGATGGGTATGAATTGTTAGCTTCACCCCCAGGGAGGGCCCAGCTGTCAGCCTGGACATGGAAGCTAAGGAAAAACTCTTTTGCCCCTTCAAGAAAATTAACACCAGACATGCAGACTGTAGACAGCCACTACACTGACTGATCTACCCAAGATTCATCATTACTAGAAGAAAGTAAAATATACACTACTGTATGACAAACAGATACAAAACCCTCAGAAGGAGTCAGAGTTCTGCATTTATTTTCTCAGCTTAGCCAATCTCTACCTCCACCCTTCTTCAGTAAGGCAGCAACAATATTGCAAGGATAAGCTGAGTTGTCAAATTGTACTCATGTTGGATTTCATGATGATTTTATAATGCACTGAAAAACAATTTTCCTTGCCATTACACAGTATTGTTTCTATCTTCACTGTTAAAAAATGTCTTCCACATGTTAATACAATGTCGTAACAATCACTCATTCATGTTTCTTTAAAAAACAGTATGACTATAAAGTGATGGTCAGCTAAAGGCAGTGTGGCTTAGCAATGGGGAAAAGATTTTTATCAAAATTATGGGAGGAGAAGAATTGAAATCTTAACTCACAGTTCACATATTATCCTGGGGTTAAGATGTGTTTGCCATGCTTTAATATCTAGTACCTTGCAACAACAGTAAGCCAGGAAATAGTGCACATAGAATGATACAATGTAGTTATGACACTGCTATAATTTGAGCTTTTCCGATTTGCATGTTTCCCTTTAACCCAGTGCCCCATTTAACATATCACCTGGTCTCCTCTCTGTTTGAAGTCAAATATTTTCACCATCTGCTGTGACAATGTGAACACATTAGACATGTTTCCTTTTCACAAAACTTAAAATAGCATCTTCTGAAAATGATAGTTCTGCAGACTGGTAACTATATCAAAGATGTGAAAAGTACAATCAAAACTGTTTGATGGCAGAGACTGTGCATGATAATGTGACATTTGACATTTCAAACATCAAAAATAATAACAAACATCACTGAGTGTTTTGTTCATTCAATACCATAATAAAAAGAATGAACAATTTTGTCTGGAAGACCATACCAATGTTTTTAAACATTTAATTTGGAATACTAATTCTGTAATTCTGCAGTCACTGGGTTTTACATCAAACTTAAAAGTACAACAATAAAAGCATATGGGGCAAAGGGTTAAAGAGTAATTTAAATATCAATCCAATTTTACTTAGAATTGTATACTTTGGCATGGATTTGATAAAACTGTTACTGATTCAGGGAATGACTCGAGAGTGGAGGCTTCCTCTTACTCCACACCAATTAATACACCTTCAAAATTTCTGTATAAACTTAATCTCAAATAATTATTTATGAGACCCATTCAAATGAAACTCATCCAGGGAACTGTTTTGGGCCAATGAGTAGGTGCTACTAAAAAGAGTCCCCATGGACAGTGAGACACAGATGCATGAGTTTATGGATGCCCTCTGCAAAGAACTTCCTAGGCTGCAGCTTGAACAATTCCACCACTGAGACCCTGACATCTATGACCTGAATGTATCATCTTTTAAGGCTCTCCTAAGGAGGCTGAATGCCTGGAAGTCACATGGTAAGAGATCCAGGCTGTATGATACCACTCGAACATCTGCAGCACTAGAAGGCAGACAGAAATATATTTCTGCACCCACTGTGGTGCCACCACATTTAACCTGTAAGAAATGCTGTCAGCATACAAGCACCACTGTATCCCCACCCTTAATGTTTTCAATATCAATGCCCCCAAGACCTACATGTATTTTGGCAATGAAGGGCTGCAGATTCAGGTTGGATGAAGATATCAAGGCTGTGGTGGCGCAGTGGTTCAAGAAGCAACCCAGGAGTTCTTTGCAAAGAGTATCCATCAGCTGGTGTGTCAATGAGATGTCTGCCTGGACACCAATGGGGGCTCTTTTTAACAGCCTCTACTACTTCACACAACACAAATTCCCAAACAGCTTTTTTCAAACAACCTTTATATTTGAGTGCACCTATTTATTGATGAGGTATTTAAAGTTAAGACATGCACCAAATGTTATTATTCTAGTTCAATTTTCATCCACAACCAATTCTCCAGAAATATATTACACCTCACCATAAATGAGTTAAAGACTGATAAAAAGTGTCTCTATGAAGCATATTGCACACTACAAGTGCATCTTCACATGTGTTTGATGAAATTAAGATGCAGGTTTTTCTGAAGCCTTACACACAAATTTCAGTAGAAATGTATCCTTCAAAATTTACAGTGAAGTGACTAATGAGGGTTCAAATTATATCTAAGCTATAAGTAAAATACCTCCACCAACAGCCCCAGAAGAAATTAACCATCACCATTAAAAGAGCAATCTAGCAACTTTCTCTAAGCTAGGCAATCTGCCAAACAACGTTGTGTACCAACATCAATTTTAGTACTGTTTTAATTAGTACTTACAGTGGCCCCTTGTCTCATTACTGCAACTTGCTACTTGAGAAGGTACAGCATTATTAATATTAAATCTTATTTAATAATGCAAACATATTTCCATATTTTACCTTAAATAACAATGACTAATTTCAAGTAGTACAAAACTGGCACATAATGTGATGTTTACATTGGACACACAAATACGTTCACTACCATGTACATTGAAAATATTTGAAGAGAACATCTATTTCTGAGGTGGCTCATGATTAATCCTTACAAGACTCATGATTATGAATGAATGTTTTGTGACATAACCCCCTCCCCCCAAAGGTTTAAAAATGTTTATGAATGGTAATAAAGCAAAACACAGTGATCAAACTCATACTAATCCACTCACTGGATGTGTTCTGACATTTGAGTGACCCAGGTGAAAAATAGAATAGATGGCTCAATCTCCGAAGCCCTAATGATAAAAGCATGAATGGAATTGTTACTGGAGTTGCACATAGCTGAAACCAAATTAGACATGACACTTTATCTCCATTAATGGTGAGAAAATAAAAAACAAGTGGATAAAAACTATATATTAATATCCTGAAAAAATTCAACACCAACAAGGACAAGTCACTTCCATTCTTCTGCCAACTGAAATGTGACATCTAAACACAAATTCTGAAACAGATGCACAAGGTATGGTGTGTTATCTGTGTATCAGACAATCCAGCCCTTGATTTAAGCAAATTTAGTAAGCTATTACTGGTGATAATGTCAGGATTCCATACCCAAATTCTTTTTCCCAGTGCTTTACAACAAAAGGAAAACAAATATTCACATACTTTAAACAAATGCCCAAATTAAAAGAAATATTCCAATGTTGATACCTCTCTCTTATAAAACATGAGAACATGAAACAAAATATCAGCGAACAGAACACAGCGCATCATTATTAGCATTTGATATAAATAACAAACTACAACAAAAATTATTTTGAACATCAAAATCTGCAGACACAGTACAAAAACTATGTGAATATCTATTAGGCAGTCAAGGTTATCATAAATTTAAATTCTCTTGAAGAGACTCCTGTAGTTGTTCCAATATTTACGGCAGTATAAGGTAAATGTGAGGGGAAAATCTACAGCCAACTTATCGTTTTAGCACCTACTACCATAACTTTCCCACAAGGGACCAAAATTACTAAAGCCACTGCAACTGTTAGTTGTAGTGCAATGTAGGCAGTGCCTAGATTTTAATGTGAAATGTGGAATGGTAGAAAGACTGATCAATAATGGAGGTTTTCACACCTAAGGAGAAACACTAGTGGGTCTACATATGTCACAATTTCTAAACTATTATGTGATGTTTTTCCACAGTACCCCATGTATGGACATATAAATTGACATAATCCTGCAAAAATCATTAATGCTGAACAAGCAGTACTTATAATAATTAAGCCAGTCCAATGTGCCAAAAAAATTTACATACAAATCTTTAGGAAATTCTTAAAAATCCCAAGAAAGCACAGACTACATAACAAAGTAATAAGAAAGCAAAGTAATTTACAAAATAAAAAAGTTTCAGAATTTCCTAGCAGTATGAAAAAGTTTAACAAAACACTGGTCAAAGTGAAAGGAATACATAAAGGCATGACGACTACACGATACTGTACATGAATTTCTACTTGAATGCAGAAATACTGGCAGAATTTATAACTGAAAAGAGAGAAAAAACTATTTTCTGGAAGTAACATACTACAAAATAAAAATTAAAGATATTGGCAGATATGCATCAACATATCAATATGCCTTCATAAGTTCATGAAACTATGTATGAACATATATTGTTACATACATTTCTTTCTATATCCAAATAACAGAAAATACTAAAATTTAAACTTTCCTTATCAAATTTGCATATTAAATTTTATATGTATATATATATATATATATATATATATATATATATATATATATATATATTAACAAGTATGTAGGTAAATAAAAAATCTGTAGCATGCAAATCAAAATAACAAAAATATTCACTATGTTTACCAAGGTAATTCCAGTTTCAGTACCGTATTATTGGTTGCTACATTTCATAAAAAGTAAATAAGATAACCTCAAAATATTGTCATTAATCCTTTGCACTTCCATACCCAACAGTGAAAAACACACTAATCCATACAGAATATAAATACTGGATCACAAAGGATTAGCATGATAAGTATAGTTACTGTCACATTTTACCTCATGGTATCAGTTCATGAGGAACCTAAAATTCCAAATAATTAATCAGTATGCAACTAGTACACAGTCTTAGCCCTCTGATTATTTACTATGGCTAAATCTGAAATTAAAAATATTTTGTCATACATCAAAATCAAAATGTACAAGCAGTGTTTTAACATTCCACGCTAAAATGTAAGTAAATACAATCAGCAGATAAATAATCCATTTCCTTGTAGCATTTCATTAAGAATGAAAGGTTAAGACAACAAATGAAATGTTACTAACTCCGGATGTTTTGTAAACAATCCTTCCTTCATAATATTTGAGGTTTTCACAGCGGTGAGTATGAAGCTTTCTGTCTTCTGGGTTGTTGCGCTGTGAGTCTGGCCCATGTTAACCAACGTTTCAGAGGTCATACTACCTCCGTCATCAGGGCGATTCATCAGTTAACATCGACCAGACTACACAGAGCAACAACCCAGAAGACAGAAAGCTTCAATCCTTCCTTCATTATAAATTGATAACGCTAAAATTCTTGTTTGGTTACCAGACAGGCAATAATGTTAATTGTGAGCACCGATCAAGGTGTACTAGCCTGACACTAGTAATTACTTATATCCAATTTTGAATGCAGAAAAAATCATACCACTGGGATTCTACATAATTAAATTTACACAGATGAAGTAACTTGTCTGATGATGGTAATCAAAGCTTATTATTATTATGCTGAGATCCGTGAACATAATTCATATTTCACAGCAAACCCAATCTGATTTCAACTACACTGATCAAGGCTGAATATTCTGTGAAGGCAACATTCATAAATAATAATTGAGATTTGTCACGATGTCAGTTCCTCCAATAACTCCTCTGTCGAACGACTTTCCCGTCGAAATCTCTCCATGTACTGTTTTGGTACTGTCCAATCCAGTAGGATTTCAACATTTTTACGTAAACGTTCACCTTCATCTGCAAGATCCGAACATGCCTTACGACCTGAGCTCTCTATAGACTCACAAAGAACTTCATCAATGAGTCGTCTACCAAATCCCAACGCATCAAGACGTGCTGGAGTTGATATGCGTTTCAGCAGTACAGCCAGAAGTACACGCATTCGGTTAACAGGCATGACAGGATCTATGGGGGAGTTATCTGTACCCTTGGAAGTGGATTCTGTTTTTGCACTGGAGGAACGGGCTTCTAGACACTTCAGTGAATTCTGCTCATGACTGTCAAGTTCATTTTTTGTCTTGAAGAAACTGCGACAGCCAAGACAAAGGTATGGCTTGTCTGTCTTGTGAATGCAGCGCATGTGTTTCTTCAAGTGCGGTAACTGGACAAATCCAGTGGAAGGACAAAGAGGGCAGCGGAATGGTTTCTCACCTGTGTGACGACGCAGGTGTAGCTTAAGGGCTGTAGAGTGGGAGAATGCCTGACGACACACTGGGCACCTGTATGGCTTATCGCCTGAATGAGTGCGCTGATGCACAGTCAACTGAGATCGTTGAGCAAAACTGGCTTTGCAATCTGGACAAGCATGAGGTTTCTCATGCAAATGGGTTCGCAGGTGTTGCAGAAGATGCCCTTTCAGATCCTTGCGACATACTGCACAATGGAAAGACCTTTGGTTTGCATGTAGACAAGCAAGGTGCTTTTGTAAACCATCACGCCGTGCAAAGGTTTTCCCACACTCATGGCACACATGATCACGTTGCCCCAAATGACGTTTAAGATGAGTTTTAAGGTTGGTTGCACAAGAGTAAGCAGCTGGACATCGGTCACAGCGGTAAGGACGTGCCCCGGTGTGAGTTTGTGAATGCTGGGCAAGCTGTCCAACACGAGCAAAGGTTTTTTTACAAAGGTCACAAGAATAAGGGCGTTCACCAGTGTGTGTACGCAAGTGCAGTCTCAGTCGTTCCTTTACAGGAAATGTCTTGCCACAGTAATGACAATGAAAAGTTGGGCCATCACTGTTATGACGACCCAGAATGTGTGTGCGGAGCCCACCTGCTTGACTAAAGGCTGCACCACATTCTGCACATGAGTAGGGTTTCTCTCCAGTATGCACACGTCTATGCTTTGTGAGGTCAGCACTTGTAGCAAATGCTTTGCTACAAGTTTCACACTGGTGGCGCTTTTCCTTTGTGTTTGATGCACTAATCATTTCTTCATTTCAATTACAAACACCTTGATCCTAAACTCAAATCTAACCCGTTCAGGACATATGTGTAACTACAGCTTTGGTGAAAAATAAAATTTACTACCTACAAAGCTACAAGGACTTAACATGTTCTAATATGGCAAGATCTTTGGTTCATGTGAACAAGAAGTGCAAATGTTTTCTTCTTTAAACATTTACTGTAGTCTAATTATCCTACATTAAGACATGTGAACAAACCTAACAAACTACATGTATAAATAACCTCCATATGTATATCTTAAAATCTTTTATATTTACTGTTATGACTTCCATGTTCTGTGTTTCTCCTTCATGCTTATGGCCAATTATTTTGGTAACTTACATGCTCAGGATTTACATCACTTATTCAGAATGAAATATGTCTTTGGCCTTGTAGGTGGGATGTTACAGCTTTTGTGGCACATTACTTGACTAGATACGTAAACTATTACAAAATTGTATTTCACTTCATTCTGAATCCATGTAAGAATATTATAATTACATTGCGCAGTACTTGTGTACTGAAAGACATATAACTAAATTATATCATTTTTAGGAGCATGGGAACCATAACTAAACATTCTTGTTTCATAACAGAATATAGATCCTTAAGGAAAGTTTTGATAACTGGAACTATAATTTATATTTACGACTAGTATGATGCACCTGCTTATCTTTGGTTCTGCAGTAATATGCTGTTAACTTCTCAAATGTTGAATATGCTTCTCAAACTGCAAGTAAAATAACGAAGAGAACATAATTAATGGTACATGTTTACTTCAACAGCACCGATTATTAATAAGACTACTAACAATTGCCATTGGTCCTAAGCTCGTTTGCACCCTTTAAGCTTTTTCTAATTTTAAATTAAATGCAAAAATTGCTTGACACACTTTGATAATTTGATTATTAATGATAGTGAAGGTGTTTCATTCAAAGCTCGAAATCCATCTTCAGTTGTTATTATAATGACTGGTACCAATGAAACTAATACCATATAAGCAAGATGCAGAATTAACCACGATAAAAAAAACTCTTCGTGAAGTACACAGAGCCTTACTTTTCAAGAGACTTGCATTCCATTACAAATTGTTTTCACAGTTCAGTAGTGACTTTGGGTTTCCAAAACCCTACATCTTAAATTTCCAGCCTTCCACCAACACATACTTTCCGTCCATTTTACCCAACACCACAATATGTTGTTAACAATTGCTAGTGCACAAGTAAACCAGCACTGTTGCAAACAACTTGAAGTCGTTTGCAACTACTAAACCTATCCCCCAAAGAAGACATAGTAAGTTTCATAAACTAAACGGTGCAAAAATAATATAAAATAATTGCCAAAACTATCCACCAGCTTCGCTACCAATATATGAAATTATTTCCTCCCTAGTTTCATTTACCACGGTTCCATCAGTTTCGTTTAATTCATTGGTACACGTGTAAAAGAATGGCGGATTGCTCGAAAAGTGCCTTGGCTTTTCTAAACGCTTATTTAAGTGATGAAAGCAGTGATGAAGAAATTCCTGGACCTAAAGTTTCCACCAAGAGACAGGCATCAAAAGACTGGCCTACTCATAATCCTAATAAAAGGAGATCAAATAATGAAGATAAAGAAAAGTAAGCATTCAGGGCTGTATTCTCATATAACCTACAAACACTGAATAACATAAAAATTATATCCTAGTGTTATTTTTATTGTTCAGACAAGTATATTAAAAATCAGTTTTACTTGCATAGTTCTGATGTGTGCAGGTTACCCCTTCCTCCAGCCCTGATGTCGCTCTTTCCAGGATCCAAAGACCCAGTGGACAATCCAGTGGAACACGACGGGCGTATTCGTTCCTTCCCACATGAGAGAGGGAACTGGTCAACATACATTTACATACCTTGTAAGTTTAAGTGATGGCCCTACAGCCAGTACAATAGAGACATCAGCATTGCATTAAAATTACTGTAGTAGGTTTTTATCCCACACAACAAAGTTTCCTAAGAAACTGAGCATAGCTTCCATAATAGCTAACGTTAGGTTTGGAAGCATTAATTGAAGGTCTTGGAGTCAAATAGCTGTCATCTTAAATTTTAAGATAACTAAGAAATGTATTTCAAATAGAACCAAAATTATAACACTATTTTGATTTGATTCATACTTCTTTGTTATACGTGGAAGAGTTTCAATACTGGCATTACATCTGCTGAGATACAAATAAGACTACTTAAAAATGTAGTTTTTATGCTTCTTGAATGTTATGTATGCCAAGAAGCAATTAGAGATCAAGTTCCTCAATAACCTGCACAGCGGGTGAGGTTTGATGACATATTTCATTGCTGCTGTCCCTCTACATGCCATGTAAGCACTTAGGGGGAGGAGATGGAGAAGATGTTTAGCTCTTATTCATTCTTAACCTTGGCACTCAGTAGGGGTGAATGGTCAGTTTCATCCCCTGGCCACACTTTGCCCCCAGGACCCAGAGCCAGTCTGGATACAGAGGCTAGAGGAAAATCCCTCTGCCCCTGTCACGGATTGAACCCTGGTCTTCCAGTGCATAATCAGTCACTATACTGAGCTATCCAACTCTTATTGCATACTGCTGTAAAAGATGTGGACATCTACATTTTGTTGGATTATTAAGCAACAGTTTCTGTATTTTTTATGTAATAGACTTTGACAAGATGCTTGAGTGTGCTTTTTTATAAGAAAATCACAAAAAAAAACTCCAACAGGCATGTATGAAATAAAAATGTCTTATTTTTTCTGGTTGAATCTGAAGGTGTAAATATTTGAAAAGTGAAGAATGTTCTCACCACTTTTAGCTTTGCAGTCTCATCACCATAACTGTTAACATGAAGTTGTATGTTCACACTCCATGTCTGTAAAGCAGGCTCACAGGATAGCTTTAGGGTAGAATAGCTTATTGCACGTCCATTGTTATGGATGATAATGGGGCTGCAATATTATAACCGTCAGGCACAAAGTTCATGCAAATAATTAAAAATGTAGTACCTACCTTAAAGAAACCCAACACATCTCCATGGCAGAGATTAGTTTGTTAATGCTACTTAGGGCTTCTTTTTTTTTGCAAGTTTCTTGCATGTTCTTTCGTAAGGGATTATAATTCCAGTTGAGCCTGGGCCAGCAGTCAGCTCATTTGTTGATGTTGTGCTGGAATGCTGCAAGATGTCAGTTCCTGTTAAACCTATAGATGATCATCATATCAGTTTAACACGGACAGTGGTGTTGAGGCATCATTGGATTAACTCGTTCATGGAGTCTGTGCAACATTGTATCAAGGAACTTCCAAGGTCTGTTATTGCTCCCTTGATGTTAATGTAAAATGTTTCACTGAAACTGTAGTAGTGAACATCAGTCTAACCCCTTTAATTCAGTAATTCTTAACCTAGAGATGAACTATCATGTTTTAGAGCTTTTCTGTAACTTTTCAGTTTCCCTGGCCATGAGCTATCATTATAAATAGAAATCAGTTTATCCCCACATTTCCTAATTATCCTGCCATTTATTCACAAACATCCAATTTGATGCCAACAAACCTATGTTGTATTCATGTTATTCATATTATGGAATATAGAATTGTAGACTTAAACCTGTTAAAAGCTTCTTGAATTTGAAATATTGTAAATATAATACTCTAAACATTTTTTATAGCTTTTCACTCGGCTTCAACAACGTTGGGGTGTACTGTAATGAACAAAAAACACGTACCTTCATCGGATTAACAGTGGCAGCTGGTCATAAGTCACTGATTGCAGCAGCTGACATACTAAACAAGTGCCTTGCAGATTTCAAACTTCCTCCATTCTACAAGGTATTCTTACAAATATCATTTGTTTCACCTTAATGATTATATTATTTATCCTGTTCCAGATCCAAATGGAACTATTAAGGTTTCATTTTAAAATTGTAAAAATATAAATATAGAAGATAAAAATTGGTCTCTCAATTGCATTATTGTCCTCATTTTCTTTCCAAAGATATTTATGTTTTTGGGATTTCCCATCCATCTTCAATATTCCAGCTTTTTCTAAAAGAAATATCCCTCTGTTATATGGAATACATCCTTGTTATAAAATACTCTCAGGTGATCAGCCATGTCGATGTTCAGTTAAAAACCAATGTCTCCATCATGGTCAGTGATGGTTAAAGATAGTTAATAAATGGCTGGCATGTGGAGGTCAGTCTACAGTAATAGAAGAAATACAAAGCATAATTACTAGGTTCAAAGTAGACGATTAATAAGAGATGTGGGTAAAAAGATGTTTTTAAACTTTGTGCACCAAAAATTAACTGCTTAAAAACCCAAAACTAGAAGTGAAATAAAATATACAACTGGCATGATAATTCCAGTCACTTGTGATTTCCTTGCATTTAGCTGTATGTGGGTTTTAAGTACCTTCCATTATTTATGCCAGATGCATAATAAGCAAGGGCACCAGAAACATGAATTGATGTTAATGATTTTTCTAAGACACATACTTTAGAATGGATTTTGTTTCTAAAAAGTATATCACACAAAATATAAATTAATATGTTAGCAGGCTGTTTCAAAGACCTGGTGTCTTTAAAATATGTCCAAATTCCGACATATGAGGTTGAAGTTTGTTTTGACAATTTGAATTTTGTTGAATATAAAGCTAGTCTTCTTGGGCATTTATGCAAAAACAAAATCTGCATGAAAAATCCTGATATTATGACTTGAACTAGCTTATTTAACCTCTGCGCCGTTGTAAAATATGGTGTTTAAACTTGACTGTCATGACTATTTCTAGAAATCAATAGTACATTCTTATGAACCATGCACAAGAACCAGTTCTTTGCCTCTTATTTCAAATAGTTAAACACAAACACCTTAAGACCTAAGTTTATATCTTGTCCATGTGAAGTGTAATACTTGAATCCATAGTCATCCATTTTGGAAAACACAGCACACGCACACCTCTGAAAAGAATGGTCTGCATGAAACACTTTATTTTCACAAAAGATTTTATTTTGTTGAAAGTAAGAGTATTAATGCTGATTTCTGTACCTCTTACCATGACAGTCCTTGCTACCATACACCTAATGACCACTCTTTATCACATCTGATTGTAGAATAGTAGCACTGAGTTCTTAAAGAAACCTACATTAAAAATTGTATTGTTAGGAAGTCTCCCTGCAAATACTAATTCTGTGATTTCTTTTAGGAACCATCATTTCACATGAGTTTAGCATGGTGTGTTGGCAATAATGTGGAACAAATTGAGAGGGATGTACTACCACAATTACAAGTGGCCTTCCAGCACTTCATGCATGCTCAAAATGACCAATGGACCCTTAATGTAGTCCAGCTCCAATGCAAGTCTGGAAACAAATTGTCCTCTTTTCAACTTGCCACTTGACTACAATGGTGATGACAGCAGTTTGTTGTCTGGCAAATAGATTAAAGCTCACTAAATCTCAGTGTGGAACTGTAGAATCATAGCAGCCACAAGCATCTTCGTATGTCTCTTGTCCTGTATATCTGAAATAAACAATTTAGCAAGACAAATTCTGCATGGTGCCAGTATCCAAAAGCAGGTTCAGCATCAACTGAAATAAATTAATACACCCCCGGTGGCCAATTTGCCATATGAATGATTTTTGCTTCCTTTTGTATAGTATTGTAAAGACATGCATTGTAACATGCAGAGATAAACATCTTAGCAGAATCAAAAACTGGCAACAGCAAAGAGCTGATAAAGTTTGGCTTTGTACAGTTTACCTCTTCTTTTATATGGAATAAGTGGAAATTAATACTGGTACCTTATAATACTCTCTTATCAGATTGTTAAGTGGATTGTGTATCTTACACACATTTGGATACAGTAATAAGAACAATAATACAAGTAGTTTCTGCTGTGATAATAAACAAAGTGGATTAGGTACAGTTTTTGCATAACCCAAATGAAATGAACCAAGTTGTAAAGGATGTTAAAATTGTATTTAAAGGTCGCTGAAAGTGTTTAAATTAAACAGAGTTCTGGTAAAGACCTTACCCCATTTACCTACTTTGAATGTGTGTCAGTCCATGCCATATAAAGTATTACATGACAAAAATAAAGATGGAACACATATTTATTAGCAGAAAATTTTGTACTGTGTAAGACTAATGTGTCCAAGGCACAAGCAGGGTGATGAAGGACAAGGAATGCAAGAGGCAGACTATAGGGTGCATACTAATATGACTACTATCAATGCAAAACATTTACCTGCTCATTTTCTGGTGAATGAAAGACCTCTTCAGTCTTAATATTCACCAGACATAGTGTGCTGCCTTCACTGTCATAACTGAGGCTGATGATAATGCTACCTCATCTGGACCACCACCATCCTTTTCCTTGTACTGTTTTACCAGAAAATCTGAGTGCTGGCAGAAACATCAATGATCTTCCTGAGTTACCTGTCTTATTGCATCACTAGTTGTGTGAAGTAATTTCTTTAATGACAAATCTGATGTCACATTGTGTTTCCTTAGTATCATCTTTATTCTGGCCCATGCAAGTTCTACTGGGTTTAGGTCACACATATAAGAAGAAAGCCAAAAAGATGCATGCTTATATCCTCAGGTGCTGTGAATATTGAAAACCTTCTCTTTTAACTTTAAAGGAATGGGCACTTTGTAAAGGCTGTCCTTCTATTTGGAACAAAACCATTAATGCCCCTGTATGGAACATGATAAGTTTGTTTCAGAGTTCACATTCATCTGGATATCCATAATGTCATCACTTTGCCAGAACTTCCTAAACATTAGATTGCTGTAGACCCATTACATACAATATAAGGCACCCCTCTTCCAAATACTGCTTTATTTTTATGAGATGTTTTAATCTCCATTCAATAGTATCCAACGTCTCAATCAAAATGTCGCATTTCGAATGGCATTTCCTCCTCTTAAATCCAAATCTTTTTATGACTCTGCCTGATAACTCTGGGCCCCCAATATGTTTTTTTCCTTAATTTGCAACAGCTTTGAGATGGCTGGGACTCTTTTCTTGGACACAGAAATCCTGTAATGTGTTCCTTATCACACACCTGTCTTGATTGTAGAGCAAGACACACCACTGCACACAGTTGCTTGTTTGCTTACTCTCAACAGTAGTAAAAGTAAATACTTTTGTTTTTCTTTGTCGAATTTCTCTATAATGTGGGCTGTTATTTTTCTCCCCTCACCATGAATGGATGTGTTTGTCTTTCAGGTCACTATAATGTACTACTTTCATTGCATACTACACACCTGGTTCAAATCTGTTTGTGGTAATTCTAAGATAGTCTATAAACAGTACATGCAACAACAGAACACATGACAAACTCAGGCTATCTGTACTTGGAACCAACAGTTTTTGAACTGAGACAACATTGTACAATCCATACATTATAGCTTCCTTGGCTGCACACCTGCTTACATCCCTCTCCCCCCCTAACCCTTCAAATATGGTCATATTTATCAGTCCCTTACAGTATTTTGTTGTTAAATAACATTTAATTCAGCACTGTAGTAACTCTTTGCTAATACATCCCACCACTGTCATTATTTTAACATAACCCAAACCCATACATGTTACAGTGGCAGTTGAAATGTATAAAGCAATACAAAACAGTTGGCTTAAGTAGACAATTTACATTAGCAAAGATTGCCTACTCTATTGAAAAAACTGCTTTTGGTATTAGAATTATTTTAAACCTACAAGAATATACTTATGGAGACATTTCCAAATTACACAGTTGTGAAAGTCCATAATTCATCAAAGTGTGTTTTAATTTCAAGAAGTTCTTTCCATCACTCTGTGTACCACATTTCACTTTTTTTCTTAATTTTTCTCATTATTCAAACCACCAATTTGTTACCTCTGTTCCAAAAATATCAACTGCCTCTGGATCCTACCAAATCCTACCATGGTCTTCAGTCACTCTGAGTGGGACATGTGTATGTCTTTTTTTTTTGCAAGGTCCCAGCACTTGAAGTTCTGAAATAACTGGTGACCACTCAGCACAACTGGCTACTGTTTTGGTGAATCGGTTGCAGACTTTTAAGTCTTTTTGGAAAACTGAGTCACATGGTGAGAACCGTTGAAAACTGAACCTGATTTAGAGCATAAAAGAAAAAAATTACATATTTCACCAATAACAGATTTTATACAAAGGTAAAAACCTTGCTGGAAGATTTACCTGTGACTGAATTTATAAAATTATGAACCTGAAGAAGATGCAATAACTATACAAAACGATGGAAAGATTTGTTTTTGTATTATCAATGAACAGGTCACCTAGGCCTATTCTGGGAAGGATGACAATCTTATCACATGTGGTATACTTTCTGAATCTAAATCAAGCAGTAACTGCTGTAATAGCAAATAATTATAAACTCGTAAACTATTATTATTTTTCTCGTCTTCTTAGTTAAGCCTAACTTGAATTAACAAAGCAATGTGTACTCAATACATCAAGGATGTTAAAAATATTTATTTGAAGATCATGAAAGTATTCCTGACTGACTGTTAAAAGTAATAATTAATCAATATTGGTAAGGACTGTTTTCAATTTCACACAACTTTTTATGAAATATTTATCTTACATTGTAGTAAAATAAAAATGTACAAACACAAGTGTGAACAGAGCCGTTATTTGTACTTTAAATATCATAAGTCTATGTGCGCATGTATAAAGAAAGTCACTTTTCGCACATGACACCTACATGACTTACAACACAGATTCTGTTTACATTCTTAAATCTATCTATAATACAAAGGACCTACATCTCTTCTAGAAAATTTGTATGCACAGAGAACAAACATAATCAACTAATATCCAGTTATAGTGCATATATTTCCAGAAATATCCTCCTGTCCCTTTTCTCTTTAACTGAAAATAAAATTGAGAGGATACCTTCCTGGCCAATAAAGAAGGGTATTATTGTAATGTCAATACAATGCAAAATAATAAATGGGACAAACTTTAGCACAAAAATGATCTTACAATCATAAAACGTGGCAATGCGACGTCTTGTAATTCCTTAAAAAAAGATGAGAAATAAAATAATTTTAATTCAAAAGCAAAATGTCAACTCAAACAACTGGGCTTGAGGCATTATCAATACACATATAAAACCATTACTTTAATTCAACTAAATGCTGCAAACCTGTTTTTCATAAACTGCAACTAAAATTGCCACATACTAAACCACAACATGAAAACTAACAACTGCAGTTACAAAAGATTCCACTTGTATTATACTGAATTTTGAAATGTTTTGTTATTTATTGCAGAGAATACCTAATATAGATAAATTATATATGTATTTTAACAATATATAATATAGAACAGAATATCTCTAAAAGAATACCTTTGTTTGTGGTTTCAATATTCGATATTACGAAGTACACTCAAGTATGCAGGGTGCCCACGTCTTAAAAAAAATTGCAATTTACAGCAATGTGTGTGTGTGTGTGTGTGTGCAGTTATACAGTCAAACCCCAATACAGCACCATCTATATACTGCCATCCTTGCACTATGCCCACAAAAGCCTTAAAACAGGAATTTTCTTTGTAATTTCAAATGGAATCCCCCAGTAAAGCACTACCCCCACTAATCGCCATACAATTTTATTTCTACCAGCTATGTAGGTAGACAACTTCCTGTAATATTCAATTGTAAAAATACTGTATACCAACAATTATACATTAACAAATAAAATCTACTTTGGTAAGAAACCACTTACAGCACTTTTACAGGAAATGAACAAGCTACTGGGAGGGGCACCAGCAACTTTAAAATAGAAACATTACCAAGAATAAGCTGAATATAGTAACAAGTAACATTCCAAGAAATCTGGCAGAACAGTTACAGATCGATCGCCCACCATTTTGCTGTTTGACGGTGTAGCGGGATCTTCAGTTATGAAAGTGTTCTCCACACACTTGACCAACATTCAGTACACAAACACACTTTAGTCTTGAATACAATCAGACTGGTCACAGTAAGGAAGTTAAGTACTACAGAGATACAAGTGGGTACTGTACAATCAGTCAGTTGCATATGACATGAGGAGAATGGCAGTGTAAAGTGATGGAATAGATGACATGTACTCCTATAAAGAAAAATATCCTTGTGTAATCCAGCAAAATATAGCCAATTATTTACCCCTTTCATGGGGTAAACCCATCAGTTCACTGGAAATATTCTGAGTGAAAAGAAAAGGTTTTAACTTTCTGCCACTTGATGGTCAGCAAAGTGTAGTGCTCCAACAGGGTATGGCTGTATATACACACAATTGTGTATACATAACTTTGTGTAAAAACACACAAAGTTACCTGGTGATGTACTTTTGTACCTCAAAAATGTGTTGAACTTCCCACAAATATCAGTATCAATTAGGCCACTCTGGGCAATGCCCCACTTAAAATATTAACTCGTAGTTTAGATATGTTGAGAGCATATATAATCATACATGTGTGTGAATACAATATCAGATTACATGGTGAGTCATTCCCAGATTATGTTTCTAATTTAATGTTTGTGACATCCCAAATTTTAACTAAGAAGGTGCTTTAAGCTGCAGACTTGTCACTATGCTATCCTGTCAATGAAGAAGTCTCCAGTTTAAGAGGTAGTTTGTGGGTATGGGAAGCAGTTTTACAAAAAATACTTAGCATTTACATGTTAGAACAACTTTAACATTATTAATAGTAACACCAGTTTCATTAATGCTAGAAACCTGATACTTGCATTTAACAATATTAAAATGTACCAGAATTTGGAAAAGTCATTTTACATTTTGTTTCAGAGGTGCCCCAGAAGAAAAGACATGAGCTACCACTGCTAAATAACAAAATAAACAAACTGAACTAAATATATTTTATAATATAAAATTTTAAAGCAATTAACAAGACATCACAGTAAAAATAAAGAATTTCCATGCTGGAAGAATACAAATAAAGGGCACCCAGCAAACTTGGCTCTAAAAACAATGTTCAGTGCTTCTACTCATATTTATTATTCAGAATGCACTTTCTGTTTGCTCCGAAATATGAATTAGTGTATTATATAAAACCTCTTTTGTGAAAGTGTAGCCACATATTTCAAACCCATACTTTCAGTTGCTTTTGTGTGTTGATAATCCATTATTCTTCACACCAGCTGCTTTCACATGTAGCCATGGTATGTTGCACTGCAACCAACACAATGAACCAACATAGTGAAAACACATCACTTTTCTAGAAGATCCTATGTTGTGCAAAGAAAAATTCTTAACGAGAACTTAATTTGAATCAGTAAGAAAAAGCAAACAGATTTTTCAGTGATAAAGTAGTTTTCCTCACCTATGCTGATATTAAACCAAGTCACCAGATATAATTCATGTTCCAACAAATACAGTGAAATTCTGTAATTATTTCACCAACCTCACAGAAAAAAAATAGTTTATTGGCACAGTACATTTGGAACACTTCTTGGCTGACCTCAAAACTCTTGCCAGTGAAGACAATATTATGGGGGAAAGAAGGAAATTAAAAAAACCTGTTGTAGAGGTTTGCATGGGCCTAGGACTAGTAGTGCAGAAATGATCAGGTCCAGGCCTGGTTGAAACTTTATATACAACATTTCAGGTTTTCTTGGGCCATTATTCTCTTTCTGCAAACGTGAAGTTATTCACAGCTGCACTTATTTTATGTTTGTGACATAGGCTCTGTAAACAAATTCCAACTTGATTTCCTCAGGGATTTTCATAGCTGTCCCTTCCAGAAATAGTTCAAGATGACACCTTACAAACACTAAAATAACCTCAGATGGTCTTAGAGCATCATCATATGATTCATTCAATGATTACTAGCATTTATGGATTGAAAGAAATGTATATTATGATATGATAAGGCAGACTGTAAATAGACTGGGCTTCATTCAGGCTGGAATGAAAGGAAGTCAGGCTTAGAAGCGGTAAAGGTAATAAACATTAAGATAAATTTCAGGCTTGGGCCAAATGCTCCTTGGGTTGGACCAGGTGAAAATTCAACATTTTTGGCCCACGCAGACCTCTGGATTGTTTGATGCTATACATGGTCTTCCATGAATCTAGTGACACTGGTTTAATTGTAGAGGAAAATTTATCAAGATCTAGATTATGATGATCTGCAAGAATTTTTCTAATGGAGAAATAAGCAAGTCAAAAAATTCTTGACATTGTGCTATGAGAAGCTTTGAAAATGTCAATGAAGAATTGGTACAAAGTCATGTGTGAACTAGGCTTCCAGCACACAACAGACATCAAATTGCTGCAAAACAAAAGGGAGAAGAGGGTGGGGAAGATGAGAGTGAAGAAGAAGAAAGTAGTGAATGTATAAGTCACAGAATGATGCTAGTGTGATGACACTGGGTTAGAGGGGGTTCAAATACAGTGACATTACTGCAACCAGGGAAATTCATACTGCTTTGACAAAGAATCTAAGGCAGTTCAAAAAACAAGTGACCATTACAACCTGTTTCTCAAAATAAACATCAGTTGTGGGGAAAGTGCAATAATTCATGCTATTTTGTGAATGTATCAAACAAAATATTTTGGATTAGCTGTGTTTCTTATTATCAATGCATCTTCACCCCTTAATTAGCCTGGATAATCAGGAGTTTACTGTGCTACAGAATGGGAATTCAGTGAAAAATTTCAAGACAATGCCATAAGAGCAGTAAAATTATCAAATTAGTTAGTTTTCCATTTTGTAAAGGTTCTAATAAAATTATAAATAAAAGAAAACAAATTACTTAACCATAGTGTATGTCAGTATTTTTTAAAGTAATAAAATGTCACTTGAAAACTGTTCAGTCAAAGATGTGTGACATTTAAATCAGAAAATATGTTGATATGTATGCACAAGCGAATCATTTCAAGCAAAATCTTTATTTCTGTCTGCTCTAGGTGTAAAACAAATGACAATACTTCAATAAATGAATGAGGTATGTGACTTTCTGCTAAAGAAGGCGAGGGAAACACTAAACTAAACTGAATGAACACAGAATAATATTCAAAGCATAGAAATTTTTTGTTAGTGAACTACAGCAATATTTCTACACTAAACAAAGTATTCTAAAACTCTCATGCACAGCTGACGGACATACCACCACAGGAAAAAATGTCATTGTGCTATGCCTATCAATTTGAAGAAACTGATACACTGACAGAATAAATTACAGCAGTAAACGTTTATTGTTTTTAATTTTTATTTAGTTGTTAATGACAACAGTAAGATAGATGCAAGATTACAGAAGGCTTCCAATGGTTATTTATTGTTTATTATGAGTTGGAATGAAGTTTGGAAGGAATGTTGTTACACATCTCTAAAATGTAAATTCTGTAGATTACATATCAAACACTGAAACACCATATGAACAGAAAAATACAGGGTGATTCTAAAAGGACTTTACAACTTTGAAAGTGTATAGAAATTTAATCAGAAAGCTTACAGAATCGGCTGAGGTGTCATTTTGTAGCAAAACAAATCAAGTTTGACTCACATTGTGCTGTAGTACCGAATTCCGTCACCGCGAGCGCAAGCGGCAGTGCATTTCAAAATGGCTACTTTCACAGGTGCGGAGCGCGCTCGCTGTGTGGTTTGGTTTGAAGAAACGAAATTTTCGACAATGCTTCAACGGAATTTTCACACCCAGTATGGCAAAGATCCTCCCAGTAGACCTACAATTTACTCTTGGCACAAGAATTTTGTTGAGACTGGTTGTTTTGTTCGTCATGACAACTCTCCAGTCGCCCGCGTGTTTCTGATGCTGTCGTGGAACGAGTGAGGGAGAGCTTTGTCTGTAGTCCTGCGAAATCAACGTGACGTGCGTCTCGCGAGACTGGCATTCCACAAACGTTTGCACTTAAAACCATACAGATTTACCATTGTGCAAGAAATTACTAAGATAAAGTGGCTCGTCAGGAATTCTGTGCAGAAATGTTGCATCGGATAGGGGAAGACGAAACATTACTGGACTACATAATCTTTAGTGATGAATCAACATTTCATGTCAGTGGTAAGGTGAACACCTGCAACGGCAGGATTTGGGGCAGCGAAAATCCACGTGCATCTCTGGAACATGTTTGTGACAGCCCAAAGGCGAATGTGTTTTGTGCCCTTAGCAAAGTTCCTTTTCCATGAGAGAACCATCAACGGTATCGTGTATCTGGATATGCTCGAAAATTTTCTCATACCACAGTTAGACGAAGATGACCAAGAAGGACACATTCACTTCCAGCAAGACGGCGCACCACCTCACTACCTCACATAAGTCCAGGATTTCCTCAATAACCATTTCCCAGGTCAGTGGATTGGTCGAACAGGGCCGATAGCATGGCCACCTCGTTCTCCAGATTTGACACCTCTCGATTTATTTCTTATGGGGTTTCATTAAAGATCGTGTGTTTGTTCCATCCTTACCTACCAATCTCACTGAGCTCAAGGCTCGAATCACCGCCGCAGTTGCATAAGTGACACCGCATATGCTGGATCGTGTTTGGCAAGAAATTAGATTTCAGGTGGGATGTCTGCCGTATCACATCGAATTAAAATGATTGTTTGAGGTAAAACTTGATTTGTTTTGCTACAAAATGACACCTCAACCGATTCTGTAAGCCTTCTGAATAAATTTCTATACACTTTCAAAGTTGTAAAGTCCTTTTAGAATCACCCTGTAGTTTTCCCTTTTAAACTGCAACATGTATTCCACTAACCAATGCAAGAAATAATTACTGTGCTACTGAATCAATGTTTATGGGAGCAAAGCAGCACTACAAATGTCCTATATTACATTTCTAAAGTCCAAGCATTTAAATATTTAATGTATAATATTTCCATGCACACAGATCTACTGAAGCTATGTAGGACCTGAAAAACTACTTTATTATGAATAATTATTAACTGCATTGAAACATCTGTAATATTCAGTTTCCTAAAAGATATGCATGAACAGATTAAAATTCAAACTCCAAATTAAGACACTTGTATCTTTGTTCTGTCCATGTTTACCAACAGCAACATCTCTCTCCCAAATGTACACAAAAAGCAAAACTGGTTGTTTTGGTTTTTAAAAATAAGTACATCAACAAATGCCTACAGTAAAATAAGGTCCAGGTTCTAAAAAAAGATATCCCCCATGTAAGTTTATATATCTTATTTTCTCTACATTTACTAATATAAACATTTTACTTTATCCAAAATGCAAATGAAAAGCAAATATCTGAACTAGAAATAAGATACAATTGTGTGATTTATTCTCAGAAAAAAAGTGCATTAATACACACCTAGAAAACATTTTTTGTTCAGAATTTTATCTTACACTGCAATGAAGATATGCTACATGTTAAGGTACAATTGTCCCTGGTGCTTAAATAAGTACATCATGCAGACATACTGGGGAGTGGATGAGTAGCTCCACAATTACTTAACTTTGGCAATAAGTATCACAAATTATATTCTGAATTCAAAATGGTCATAATGTTATAAATAATATGAAATCAATTTTTCAGCCCAAGAATAACATTACAAAAAAGACTTCACATGTTTCTATTGATACATTCAGAGGTACCATATACCATAGAAAGTTTCAGTGAATACAAGCAAATACAAGATAATGCAAATTTGAGGTTCTCACAGTGGCAAGTATGAAAATGGCTGTCTTGCGGGTTGTTGCACATGTTGTTTGATAGAAGTTTACTGACATTTCAAGGGTTCTTAATGCCTTCGATACACTGATAAATCTCTACCAGACTACATGGCTCAAAAACCCAGAAGACAGCCAACTTCAATATGTATGTTATTTTAACACACAAAGGTTTCTGACATGCACTGTCTAGTCTCATTATGAGATTAAAAATCATGAATGAATTAAGGCTAAACTTGAAACTTTCATGTTCACACAAGCCTAATTCCAATTTAACACACTAAATATGCACATAAATTTCAAGCCGATGTACTTTGAACATCTCCTGATGAGACCTCTTGTCTTCTGCCATTAGTATTACAGCAGATCTTACAGGCAACAAACAAAACTCATTGGTCTTAATCATGAATAATTTTGGTATGAGCAATACACATAAATATTAGGACAATCTTCATGTAAGGTTATAGACAGATTTATAAACCAAAAGACTGAGGGTGTTCACCACTCACCGCTGCTTCCCTTGATTCCGTCGGCTTAGGCGCCTTCCAGCCTGAGTCATATTCAGGGTGAATCGATCTGTGTGTTGTGGGTTTTCTCTCAATTCACGTGTATCCGTTGATTTGGCCTGTTTACCAAACACAACACCTTAGCTGTACATATTAATTCTAAATGATAATGGTTTCCCCAAAAATGTTTCATATTTTTGAAAATAATTCTATTCAACTTGACTTTTAATTTATCTATTAATGCGAAGCTAAACACACACAAAAAAAAAACCCTGCAGAACCATAAATAATTTTTGCTTTTACTTTGTAAAGTATTCACAACACCAAAAAGCAACTACAATGTAATGACATTAAACTGAAATGATATGTTGTACACTATTTTTCTCTCTACGATAAGCCACTTTTAAAAATCTGACAGAATTCAATATGGGAATCATGTAAAGGGGGGTTTATTAGTGACTAGTACATGCCAAATTATACTGAATTTCATAAAAATCTGCCTAGTAATTTCAGAGATTAAACATATAGACAGACATAGCATTCCAAATATGCACCTTGATTCTTTCATCACCTTCCAGAAGAATGCAAAAAAATATAAAAATCTTGTGGGATTGTATCTACATGAACTGAATATAAAATGAGAAGTTTCATCACAATCATAGGTTCACTTGCCTTGTTAACCTTTTCCATAAACTTCTCAATTAGATCTGGACAGTTCAGATTCTTCTCAGGTTCCCAAGAGTCCTCCTTATGAGAGAAGCCCTTCCAGTGAATCAAGAAGTCTCGTGATCCATTTTTCTTGAAATGAACCTCCATAACTTTGTCCACCTACATAAAAAGACCAATCAAACCACGATACTATAAAGGTGCATGTTTATTATGGAAATCAAAGAAAACATTTTGTTTTAAATTTAATGAAAACCGTCATCCTGGCTGGGAACTACATCGACAAGATGCTACCATTTGTGAGAATGGAATGGTCCATACGGTCAACAACAAAATTTCACGCAAATGGGGAAAACTCCAAAATAGTAAATTTGAAGATATTTTTGCTATAGCTCACACGTGTAGTGGTGGCAACTAAATGTGCAATGTGTAAGTTGAAAGACATGAACAGAAAAGAAAAAAACACAAGCAAATGCCCACTACAGGGGTAATACAAACAAACTTTACTTTAGATTATACACCATACTAACCTCGTATTCCTTAGTTTCATCCTCCCCATCAGATGACTCATCAATCTTCTGTCCCCCTGTCTTAGTCTTCTTGGGGATCCTATTATTACTGCCCTTCCCTGCCCGTTTCTTAGGTCTGTTCTCATTTGTTCTCTCATTTTTGTTTTTGTCTAGGAAGGTCTTAATAATATTTGGACAGTTCAGGTCTTCCTCATACTCCCATGAGTCATTACCAGGTCCATACCCCTTCCAGCGAATCTTGAACTGGCGCTTCCCATGGTTTTGCTTCATGTCGACAATGCTTTCCACCTTCAAACATAACACAGTATTACAGCATCTGTCTGGGGATGATCTGATTACAGGTCAACACAAGCATTATCACTGCTATCAAATTAACCTCAACTTTGTTGCTATACAGGTACTTCAAAATAGTCTTGAATCTGCAGATTCACATCACACAACTTTTCAAGCCACGGAAAAGTTCACTTCCTTGTGATCCAACTCAATATTCTGAATTTTTTGTACCGATCTACTTGTTCCAACAACCCAAAAGATCATCTACAAAAAAGTAAGTTTAATTTGCTATTTAGTGTGCAAGATATGACCTACAACACAGAAATTGCTGGCACAAAGACTACCATTAAATATACTCACTTCATATTGTACATTCTCAGATTCTTCACCAGAGGGAACATTTTTCTTTTTCTTTTTTGTTTCTGTAGCACTATCCTCTGTTCCTGCATTATTCCCTTTCTTTCTACCATATCTACTTTTCTGTTTTGAATCGGCTTTTGCATCCTCACTACTGGCAGATTCAGCCTCACTCTAGACAGATAGATGTAGAAATAGATTATGTGAAGTCTGTGGCAACAACCTCTACAAACGTATCATTTTAATTAGTTATTTTGTGTGCAAGATATGACCTATAACACAGAGACTGCTGACACAAGAATGAGCATTATATCCACTCACCCCATATTGTACATCCTCAGATTCACCAAAAGTAACATTCTGCTTCTTCTTTATTTCTGCAGTAGCACTGTCCTCTGTTTCCATATTATTCCCTTTTTTCCTACCATGTTTGCTTTTCTGTTTTGTATCAGCTTTTGCATCCTCATTAGAGGCAGATTCAACCTCACTCTAGAGAGATAGAGAAATAGATTATGGGCTGTTTATAAATCTACCTCTTATTGTTCTTTCCTCAAAAGTTCATACCCACTGCTTTCATTCTGCTTCTGTTTCTCTGTTTAAGGTCCATGTCACAACATTAAATGTTAAAATTTGTTTCAAATGCACTTTATAATTTCCTTTTCCTCCCTTGTTTTGGGATGTCACATATTATTTACATAGTTCAACTCCAACACCAGTCCTATAGGCAGGGGGTAACATCAGGTATATGAATGCTTGGTGTGGTGAGGTAAAGTAGCACTATGAAAGCTGAGAAGGCACAAAAGGAACCCTAAATATACTGGCTAATGGGAGTCTCATTATGCTGTGACAGGACCAGCAGGCTTGTGGTGGATAGTTATAATACTTTAAACAATTTTCATCAAGAAAGCATTTTTTGTACACAGTAAATTAGCAACTTCTCTGTGGAGATCTCATCTATGCCTAGTGATGACTTCATGAATCTATTCATTTGATTAAAAACTTAATAGTTTTCAGCTAAGCCTCATTAAAGCAAATACACACTCAAAGATAAGCACTGGTACGCAACGCTCTTAAATAAACTTCTACACATGTAACTTCTCTGAGCAACGGCCAAAATTCAAATTATTTTCTTCTGCAAAATTACAACTTATTGATGTTAGATGAGTTTCGCAGAAAACTGTACTATATGACGCAACTAACCAAAAATATGTAAACCACACTGCCTTTAAAAAGTTCTATCATAACAAAAAACTGAAGAAACTTCACTGAAAACTACGAACTTAATTTGGTTTTATCTGGTCTATGTAACTTTCCAATTTAATTACCAATTTTGGGACCAACAACTTCGGTGGTTTAAGCATCCTGTACAAACTGAGTAATGTACATATATTTATATCAACTATGGGTTTATTGTGTCATTGGCATTTAAGTCAGCACAAATTTAATTTCTATTGTTAGCGAGGTAATTCCACATGTACATCATACTACTTATCTCTCTTAGTGCATTCCAAATGGATTTTTTTTATACATCCATTATTTGTTGACAGTAGTCAGTTTACTTCCCACCAATCACACTTTGACTGTAATCAATGGTTTAGCAGTATGCTAGTGACACACAAACCTGGAACGTGTGTAAGATTCAGTGCAAGGGCAATGAAGGTTAATAACTTTGGCAGGAATTAGCTGTACTTTTTGTAGTGATCTTTTGTGTGCTGTATAAAGCTTGTGAACATCAGGACAACACTGTGGTTCATAGTCCAACGTGTTTTAAAACAAATTCTTTTCCACTTGTCTCGGCAGATTCTCATTTTTCATTGTCAAGGTAGCATTAAAACTGTTTGTTAATATCTTCATTTATTAATCTATTAATTCATTTCGGCAATAGCATGTTACCATCTGCCTCCACACCATTAATCATAACTACTTGGCCATCATAATTTGACAAATACTTCAAAAATTTCCACATCTACTTACCTCAATCTCAGCTGTATCGTCTACACCAACATTTCGCTTCTTCTTTTTAGCTTCTGTATGACCGTCGTCCCCCACATTACTTCCTTTCTTTCTACCCCGTTTGTTTTTCCGTTTCAAATCGACTTTCGCACCCTCACCAGAGGCAGATTCATTATCGCTCTCAGTGACATTTTCTTCGCCTTCTATATCTTGATGTGTGCTTTCACCGTCATTAACACCAACTTTTCCCTTCTTCGACTTCATGGACAGCCGCCTCATTTTTATTTATACGAATATATCGAATGCGTATAAACAATTCTACGACGCCAAACTGTAAACAGACGCTACGGAACAGAATAGCCAATATACTTCGTGGGGCACTTCAAAAAGCCTATACCATAGATGAGCGAGCGGCTATAATAACGCACAGCGGCTAACCTGTTCGAGCGGGAAAAATAATTGGAAGCTATGTTATGCGAGGTGTGTTCTGATTCGCTGTTCATGAATTTACAGTTTCAAATGTAATTTGTCGGAAATACAAAAGCCAAAGTTTTTATGAAAGTCTAACACTATTTGTCTTAGACTCTAAAACACATATTGGTCATTGCTAGGAACGTTCTCCGAACAGACGTCCACACAAATTAGTCCGATGGACATTTCATTTTGGAGAAAGATCTGAGGTTCTCACGGCAGCGAGTATGAAATTGGTTGTCGTCTAGGTTGCTTGCTGCCTCATCCTGTTGATGGAGGCAGCATATACCTTTGAAACGTCATGGCACTACAACTCAGCCATTTTAATTATAGACTTAACGGCCAGTGGTTTCGAACAGCAAAAAATCTGAACTAGGGGAAAGGTCTTTTTTTAATAATGCCGAACTAAATAAAACGGTAATGGAAGGAATGCTTTCCCTATATTAATACTTCTGTAGCATGGAGATTGTGCTTTCCTCAAAACGTTAATTTTCATCATTACTTCGCTGGTCCAAAGATTAAAATGTCTTGTAAGAAGTCAGCGATGGTAACAGTTACACAGCGCTATTAAATATGTCAATAAAAATAGGAAAATCCGAAAAGAGTTTAAAGACTCATGGTTCACGTAATTTCGTTATATCTGCATACTGCCGGTTTAACCAAATTAGGCGGTCGTCTACAGCGGCAATATTGGGAGAGCTTAAAACTAAGTTAATGAAAATAACGTAATGGAATGTTTAAGCCTTTTTATGCCCATATTCGCGTTCGTAGATTTGTAATATGTCGTAAACAAGACTGTATTTTATACATATGGTAGTGTTTTTAGTGGTCTACATGTGACCATTCGAAAAAGGGTGGGGGAAAGAGAGCGCAGACGCAAGGCTTAAGATTCGCCTAGAGCAGAGGTATTCAACATTTTTTTGTTCGCGTACCCCCAGGTATAATTTCTCTTCAACTTTGTACCCCCAAAGCTGTTGGTGTATAATTCAAGTTATACATATTATATAATCTACATCGAAAATAAATTACATTACTGATTATTCAGTGTTTATCATAAAATAATATATATATATTTTTTAAATCTCACGTACCCCAGGTTGAATACCACTGGTCTAGAGCGCCAAATATCCTTGAGCCGATCGTGCAATTACATTAGGATGCTTTACTTTGAAATCTAAAGCAATATTGTCAAAATAGGTGGAACAAATTTCTGTTATTTTCTTTCTCAGTGTCATTTGCAGCAATGGCAAATGTAACTGAAGGACTGTGTCTTAATGCACTGTTCCTATCGAATCATTAATAAAACTATTAAACAAAGACGCCCAAGAGTACAGCTTTGTGGAACTCCTGACAATACAGAAAGAAGAAAACTTTCCTAAGACACAAGGAAAGTAAGTTCTAATCTATAAACAGCCTGCTTAATGTAAAATAAAAACACTAAAAATTGTTTAGCTTATCCAATAAAAGATAGGAATTTTATCGAAGGCCTGGGTAAGATCAACAGGGTATGATACTAAATTAGTTACCATAGATTTTGATTTAATAAAATCATGCTGATTTAAGTGTAACTTAGATTTACTGTTGAAGGAATAGTGACCACGTATACTTCAAAAAACGTTGGAAATATTATTTAAAATTGAGATGGTTCAATATTTACCAATAAGACCTCCCTGTTTCCTTCTTTATGATAGGTAAAACAGCCACCTGCTTCGATAATGATGGAAAGTTCCCAATTAATAAATGGAGATTGGACAATACAGAATGACTGAAAATTGCCCGAAGTGAGTCAATTTTACACACTTTGAATTAGGAATGTACATTATTAATCATTTCATAGTTCATTGTTCAGTACTGTCAGTATGAATGGAATACTCTGTGATGACTGCCACATCATCTCTCCCTTGGCTGAAGCTGAAGTGGGAGCAGGATCCAGTTGAACATTGTAATATGATGCAGTGTTTATAATGACAACAGCAACTGGATGTAAATTTAAAATTATTTATCTTTCAGCCACTCAGTCGCCCATAGTTGGACTATTTCATGTCTTGGTTTATATCCTGTCTTCTTACACAACTTAAACATTAGAAGGGCACTATTTACAAATACTTTGGCCCCACTTGGGCAGAGGATTTTTCCTCTACTCTGCATCCAGACAGGATCTGGGGCCCACCCAGCCTCCTGTCCAATGGGTACTGGGGCACTTTCCTGAGGGTAAAGCACAGCCAGGGTGTGACAATGACCATTTGCCCCTATCTAGTGCCGAGGTCAAGAATGAGTAGGAGCTACACCTCTTCTCCTCACAAGTGCCTAAATGGCATGTACAGGACAGCTTTACTTGTTTACTTTATGAAGACTATAAGCTGTATAATAGCGACTGCAATCAATCAATCCTTCAAGAACATGAGCCCACAGTTTAACACTAATTTTTACAGTACCTTTAATTCACTTTATACAGCTACACCACATTCCATTGGTAGTAGCCATGTGGACAGCACCAATAACATGCATATTTAACTGTGTAATGGACAGAAGCAGTCTTTCTGCCAACCTGAAAGATATCACAAATATCAGGGACCTGTACACAAGGTATTACAAAAATTCCCAAAGCATGTATTTTAAAATAAATAACTCTATGCCTACATAGTTTAACAATAAATAAGGGGCCAAAATATGTTTATGTAAACATTCTGTATTTATAAAACAATACATGCAGTACAGCAGTTATGTTAATTACAAGCTAAAAATATTAAGTGAATACAAGAATGAATAACACCAACATTTCTTGCAGCTGGTTCTATTAAAGCCAATACATTTCTTTTATTACAAATCTGATCTCACACCAAATCCAGGACCTGGAGGTTCCCCTTTTAGACTAGTCAGTTCACCTATGGGTTCAGCTGCAAAGCGCCCATTTCTGAAACAAACAAAAACACTAAATACAGCTTCTTGCTGTATTTCAACGGGCTTTTCGCTCTAGTAGCAACTCATATTAAATGTCTTTTCTTTTCTTTGTTTCCTTATATATATATATATATATATATATATATACACAACATAATTAACCATCATATGTTTATATATGGAGCTAGATGGGGAATAAAATGCATTTTATAAATTTAAAGTATCAGTTTTCTCACAATTTTGCTGCAGTAAAATGTTAACATACATGCTCTGCATAATCTGGAATGATATCAAGTAAATGTTCCACATTAGAAATATTTCTGTTAATATTTGCAAACACAAGATTGTACACAACCCGTCATCATACCTGGGCCCTGCTTTGGGTATTTGGTCTTTCTTCAAATCTTCCAAAATTTCTTCAGTATCTTTCACTGTCAAATCCTCCTGCATAAAAATAAGTAATTAACAAAAGGATATCACACGCCATCTCAAACAAGCACTTTTCCTCCAAACAATTAAATAATGAGGGATTAGCTGGAATTATAAATTAATATATGTAAAAGTTAGAAATCCATTTCTATGCAATAATTTCACCCAGTGTACCAGTCACCTTAAAAAAATCCAGATATAACTTCAAAGTCTTGCACTGGGGACAACTATTACATATAATAATATTTCATTTAATACAATTTGTATATATAAATAAGAATGTGTGACATAAAATTCACAGATAAATAACTGTTTTTGCCATATATTTGAAACATATATCAACATTTTTTCATGTTCTATACTGATGTGAACAAAAATTAAATTGACTATCACATTTTTACAGAAAATAAACCAGAGCAAAGAAAGGAAGTAGGTGTAATTTAATGTATAATTATGGCTAAACGCTGAAAGATGTACAAAGGCAAACTTACAAAATAGTCATCATTGACTTGTATCATTGGAGCATTAACACAAGCACCAAGACATTCCACTTCTGATAGAGAGAATCGTCCATCAGCACTCATCTCTCCTGGCTTAATATTCAGCTTCTTCTTGATACAGTTCAAGATATCATCTGATCCACGGAGCCAACATGGTGTTGTGGTACATACTTGTACATGGTACTTGCCTGTTGGATTTCTGTCACAGCATAAAAGGAAACTATGTTGCAGTGCTTAATATTCTTTGATCATTTTCAGAACATCTGGGATTTGACCTTCATGTCATTCTATATCAAATCATACAGGCAAGTAACCTGATGTCTCAGGGTTCAATGAAAATTGTTACCAACATTGGGATGATCAGTGTAAGAATGGCTGTGAAGTTTTGCTTGTCATATTTTGTAATCAAGACCATTCATAAGAAGGGTTCAACTTGTCACTCCCCACATCAAAATGTCTTGGCTGACATGAAAAAATGCTTATTCTGACAAAATTTTGTTGACGTAAACAATCTAGTGACAAAGGAACCAGTATTTATATAGCTGATTTGTGACTGTATATAATAAAAGGCAGTAATTAAAAAATATATATTTTTCAAACATCCCCCCAAAATTAAATCTTCTGTCTTCCTTTCAGGTTATGTATCCATTTCTCATCTCTTCCATGCATGTTAGATGCCTGGTCTATCACACCCTACTTCATTTTATCTGCCTTATAACAAGACAACAGATAACATTATACTTCATATATATTTTTAATGTGTTTTTATAAAGCTGACAGGAAAACAAAAGATTCAGAACTGAATGGCAGTAATCGTTCCCCAAATTTAGTCTGCTCTTATTTTCTTCATTAGGGTAATTGTTATTTGTTACTTTTGCTCCCATATATTTGAACTTCATAATATTTTCCAAGGATGTACTAGCTATCTTTGTATTATGAATCTATCCTGAAGTTTGGTGAAGACATATGAATCTATTACTTGGTCTTCTCCGCATTGATTTTTAGATCACATTCCAAAATCCGAAAGAATTTCCATGTTATGCCACATCTATGCTGCAGTTTTAAATTAATTTCCACAGAAGTATACTTTCAAAACATTCAGAAAAGTGTACCTGTTGAACATGGTGTAGAAAGTTGCAACCTCATACACTCGCATTTTCGGCATATTAAGAATCTCAGCCACTTTATGCATTGCAGTAATTGGTAACCACCCATGCTGCCTCTGTGCTAAGTCAAGCAAAGGAATAACTGCTGCCTTCTTGTGGCCTTCAGGATATATAGCCATGATGGCTTCTGCACGCTTTAACATGGGATTATAATAAAACATGGAATAAAAGTGATAACCACTAACAGTGCACATAACATTAAGAAATACAGAAACTTTAAACAGGGAAAATAACTTTAAAAATTTTCATACAGTTTAATATCATTATAACGAGTATATTTATGGCAAATAACACATTTCAAATCCTCTGGTTCAAAGAAAAAAAGTTTAAAATATCGAACAAGTTAGGAAATGCAGATAAACAATAAGAACTATAGTTCACTCACCTGAATGTAACTTTGTGAATGGCATCAGTGACACAAAACATGTCCAGATGGCTGTGTATTTCACAGGTAACCATAGAAACTATAATAACCACTATAAACATAGTAGCAAAGTTAGTCTGAGGACTTTAACCCAGACATTGCCATGCATAGAAAGGTTTTTGGCCTTCAAGTAAAATGTCCAATTTTAGTCAAAATTGGAATTTGTTGACAGAATGTAGTATTATTCTTCAACCTCAAACTGAATAAAAATCCATTCAGCGATTCTCCAGTTGTTATATGTGTGAAAGCTAATAAACAAACATTTGCAATTTTTTTAAACTTAAACAGTTTACACATATTTCAACAACTATTATTTCTCAATTTTAATACAATTTTTAAATTGATGATCACAGGTAATACAATACTATAGTAAGTAAAGCTGTCCTATTATACGCCACGTAGGCGCTTGGGGGGAGTGGAGGTATAGCTCCTACTCATTCTTAACCTCGGCACTAGATGGGGGCGAGTGGTCAGCATTACACCCGGGAAAGGACCCCCGTACCCACTGGATAGGAGACTGGGTGGGCCCCAGAGCTGGTCTGGACGCAGAGGCTAGAGGAAAAATCCTCTGCCCCCGGTCGTCCAGCCCGTAGCTAGTCACTATACTGACTGAGCTATCCCGGCTCATATAATACTAATATGAAAGGTAAAAAAATAAACCTGACAAGCTTATTTAGTAAAATATTAAAATTAGTGTAATTGTGGAAACCATTCTACAAGCGAACATGGTTTAGGTAACAGAAAAGATATATAATATGTGGAGTATAATAGGAAAATCTTACAGATTCCCCATCATATCATACTACATGTTCAACTGTTCACTTTTACATATTGTTGATATAAATGACTCACATTTGAACATGCACATTTTGACTGATGTACAAGGACTGTACAGGAGGTGAAAAAGTATGAGAATTAGTATCCAGTTCTATAAGTCCATCAAGACACAAATCTAATACTGCAAAGTCTACAAAGAAGACTAGACCCAGTATGTTGCTAATGCCATTCAAGTTTCAGTCTCTTGCTAACAAAATAAAAACAGTTTCTTCAGTTATTACCAAGCATTACATGATAGTGTATTTCCTTACCTTCAAATTCTCTGAAGTAAATTCAAAATGCACATCAGGATTGTTCTCTTGTGTGTCTCTGTGCTGTAAGGAATGCAAATGCATTTTTTCATTACACAACTATAGATTCCTTTATAAGTTTTCAAATTGTAAACCAGAGTTAAATATAAGCACTTACCACAAACAAAGTATCGCTCAAAGCACAACACGTACTTTGCAGATTTCTTGTATTTGAATTCCGTAGCTATTAAAAGAAAAACCTTACATTAATTTCAGTATAATGCCTGCGTAGTAAAATTATGGGTTTGGATGCATATGAGAATGACATCGATTCATTACTATTTCTATGATGGCAGCTGTTCCTAAATATACTGTAAATACCGAATAGAATTTATTTACATTCCATAGATAGTTTGAGGCCTAAGCCAAGGATGTAGAACATGTCAAGACACAAATACAATACTTGTTTCCAATACTAATATAAATTACAAAGTTATGACAATAATTTACACTCAACTACAGTATTACCGCAAAAAATAATTACACAAGAAACATACCCACTATTATTTACACATATTTATAGTAGCTGAGAGTTTTTGGTTGAGGTAAATTCTTCTATGGAGTAGGAGCGAGACAGGAGATACTCTTTTAGTGCTGGCTTAAACATCTTCTTTATATTATGATTCAGACTTTTCATAGTGGGGGGGGGGGGGGGAGGAGGAGGAGGAGGAGGAGGATTGAATAGCTTAATTCTTGTACAATAAATTCCTTTTTGATATTAACTGAGTTTAGTGTTTGGCATATGATGGTTATATCTGTATCTTGCACTTATATTGTGGATATTTGAGTTTGTAAGACATTTTTCTATGTTGTCCACAACAAATTATTATAATGTGAGCAAGAATTCATTGGCTAGTAGAAGAATATTAAATTTCTTAAACAATTCCCTATGTGAGGCTCTCTCTTTAATGCCTGCCATTATTATAATTATATTCTTCTGGACATTAAATACTTGTTTGCTGCCCGTTGTTTCCCCAGAAAATAATTCCATATGACATAATTGAATGAATGTATGCAAAGGAGACTAATTTTAATGCTTTTGTTTTTATGACTGGTGTGACAGTCTTTAAAGTGAAACGTGCTGAGCTTAGTTTGAGCATAATGTATTGAAGATGTGTTTTCCAGTTGAAGTTATTATCAATTCAAATGCCAAGAAATGTAGCTGTTTCTGCTTCTTCAATTGTATTATCCTCATACCTTCTACCTAGATTAACACAATTTTTGTTGGTGGTACAAAATTTAATTAAATATATTTTGTCAAAATGTAATGTGAGTCACCTGGCTTTAATCTGTTTGTTCAAGTTAGTAAAGGCATCTTCATGCAGATTTGGAAAGTTTCTGGATGTGAAATAATAATATTAGTATCATACACAAAAAGTAAAGGTTTTGACTAATAGTTAATGGATGGCAGTAAATCATTGATATATATGAGGAAAAGCAGAGAACCAAGTATTGAACCTTGAGGAATGCCATGTTTTATAATGCAACAATCTGAATAGGTGCTATTATTTGAATCCGGTGATTTTATTTCTACTTGTTGCTTTCTGTCATGAACGCATAATTTAAACCACTGACCACATATATTTTGAATTAGTTCTGACAGTAACAATTCATGACTTACACAATCAAATGCTTTACAAAGATCACACGATATTCCGCTAATATGGAATTTATTATTATGAGCACTTAAGATTTCATCTGTAAAATTGAAAATGGCTTTATAAAGTGAGTGGCTAAATCCAAACTGTTCACTTGCAAGGGAATTGTTTAAGTTAGGACAGTCACCTATTCTCTTATACATGACATTCTCAAATATTTTGAAGAAAGCTGTTACCAATGAAATTGGTCTGTAGTTAGAAATTCACCATTTTCACCTTTCTTATTTATAAGTTTGGCGTTTCAATATTTAAGTCATTCTGTGAAAACTCCTACATTATTGAATGAATTATTGATTGAATGAAAAGATAACTTGAAGGAATTAACATAACCTGCACAGATTTTGAGTAAAGTTATTTCATCATAACTACATGATTTTTGTTTTTGATTTAGGAGAATTTATTGTACTTTTAAAGTAATTTACTGTTGTGAGCATATGATATGTGTTTAGGAAGGTTTTGTGAATTGCTAGAGTAAGGTACTTTGTTGGGTCTTCTGTTGTTATGGTTATAGTGTCATTGTTCATTCTTTCTATAATCGTTAAGAAGTACTGAAACGACTTGCTACACGTTTTTGGTATTTTAATACACAATAATTAGCCACAACGATAATAAAAGCAAAGTGTATCTACTAATTAAAAAGTTCATAATACCATTATAACATTACTCGAATAGTCAACCACACAGCATTTAATACAACATATGCAAACCCTTCCAAACTTACAAATATCTGACCGACTTTTCTTGTACTGGACAGCATCTTTATACGTAGTATATAAATTTCGAGGACTAGGAAGGTCTTGTGTCATAGATTACTGTACCAGCACCGTCGTCTGCTATTCTCCCACAGCCTTTCAAATTCGTCTTGAATGTTTGTAACACCCGAGAGAAACCGTATCTCTTAATATTTTTCAGAAATTTAATTTAAAGGACACTTCGGATTATATGCAGAAACTTGATGCTATATTAAGGGTAAAATCATATTATTATAAATAATAATTTTCTTCTTTGCACAAGCCAAGAAATCAGTAGAGACCACAGATCACAAATTTTAGTTTCAAAGAAAATTCCCACCCATTTCTTATCTTATTCTGTCTTCATAAATTATGTTGCAGGTTTTTCGTTTTCAGACGTCGCTTGGTCGGTGTTCCAGAATTTGTTTTAGTACTCAGTCGTCAGGCATTCGTTTTATGTGTAATCTTCATTTTTATCTGCATTTTATTTTATGTACTATTATACTAACTCTATTCCCAATTCATTTCTAATGTTTTGATTTCTGAACATTTTTGTCTGTCTTTGATTGACCTTAGGAAACGCACACCTGCTATTTCTAATTGGCTTATGCTTTGCTTATGTTCATGTTTCACCGTCTTACAAACAGACGGGGAAGGCCATGACGGAATACAATCTTTGCTGTGATGATTGTCTCTGATACTTCAGAACGTGAAACGCATTTGGTGCCTCATAGCGTGGTTTGTGTTGTGAGATAGTGCGGTGAACGTAACTAAAAAGTAAATAAATAAAGGTATTGTTTTCATGGCTTATCTTAAAAATTATTATATATTGTAAATTGACATTTTGGTGTGTTGTTTAAATTCGAATATATTATTTTTTATAGGATAAGATGGCGGCGGCAATGCCAATAAACCCCAAACCTTTCCTCAACAGTCTTGTTGGGAAACCGGTAATGGTGAAACTGAAATGGGGCCATGAATATAAAGGATTCTTGATTTCAGTAGATGGCTACATGAATCTTCAATTAGCGAATACCGAAGAATATATTGACGCATCACCAACAGGAAACTTAGGGGAAGTGTTAATCAGGTGTAATAATGTTTTGTACATTCGTGGTGTAGAGGAGGAAGACGAAGAAGGAGAAATGAAAGACTGAGAGTTGTAATTACGTTAACATTTAAGGCCCAAGTTTGTGAGTGTTTGTTATGCCTGTGATGAAAAATTGCACAAGGACAGCAGAGTTCAGTTTGAGAATATACTTTGTTCTTAATGTTACAGTGTGACTTTTAAACAGGCATTTGAATTTCTTTTGAGTATATTGTATTGCCATACACCTTTCACACAGGACATATTTCTGCACCTTATCCTTTATGTTGACAAAGTTTTATTTGAATTGTTAGCAACTCATACAGCCAGGTTATATATGTATATTTCTCAAGTGCTTAGGTTGTATGTTGACATCGATTAATTAGGAGCCTGCACCAGAAGAAGTATGTCTTCAATAAAACACTATCATAGTGACAGGCTTGTTATTTGTATTGTTCAAAAACCACAGCTTGTACTCAAATTTCTATTCCTTGGTTATGACTAGACAGATGACTGCAGGGAAGATCTTTGATCTCTTCTAATGTGTTTAGATGCAAGTGGTGGGTTTTCATGAAACATGGTATGAACATTATGCCACTTATGTGATACATTTGTATTTTTAAAGTTCATGCCTTCAGTTTCTTCCGAAAGTATTGTGTTTATACACACATTCTAGTTGGGTCCAACATGTGCACAAGACTGTAAGAGGTACATTTCAATACAAAATATTTTTATTTGTTGGAGTGTCACCATTAAAAAAAGTGCAATTTCCAAGCAGCAAGCATAAATTCATTAGGATGGCCTAATTGCACATCAAGTACTGTTTTTTTATCATTCTGCATCAGTGTGGACAGTGTTCTCATTTCTACAACTTTCATATTTGCTTACCTTTGCAAATTTCTCAAAATCTATACACTTTTGTGTGCGGCAAGACTGTTCATACACTACTTTCTCAACATCTCAAATGTCATGCCAAGAACAAGTAGGAGCCATAAAATTTTAATAAATACTTTTTTATTAAAAGTACATATATTTGGCTATAAAAGAAATAAAATGATACATAAAAAGCAGTACATGACTGTAATGAACATAAACCAATTAAGACACATTTATGCAAATGACATTGCATAGCTTGTGGAATATGTGAAGCTATGATGGTTGTCAATAAATAATGTATGTATGCAAGATGTAGGATTTTCTCCCGAGATATATGGGATTCTAATTAAAATATGTGAAATGAGTTTACCAAGCCTTTCAATGTTTTTATTTACCCTATACTTACTCATGTATTAATTCTCCATAATATGCAGTTATTGCAACCAACCTCTTATCTAGGAAGTTTTGTTCTATTTCTACCTGTCCTCCTGGTCCAGCTAGCATCACCAACTGCAACGACACAACAAAAAACATTCAAACTTGTTGAATTTGAGGAGATAAGCTTCAGGGCCCTGATGGAGGCAGAAAGTACCTCTTCTACCTGACTACACAATATTACAATCCAGAAGACAGCCATCTTCATACATATGGATGTTGATCTACAACTTTCCAATATGGTGAATATTTAATGAAATGCAATAAAAATTTCTGTGATTACCTTCACAACAGTTATAATCTGAATCAAGCCAAATAAGCAATGACAAAAAATGAGAAAGTTATATGTAACTCAAGCAAATTCAATGAGAATACAGCTTTAAACTTGTGTGTGTATGTATATATATATACACACACACACACACAGTAAATGGCCTTGGATGTTTAATACACTTGCCTGGTCTGTGTTGATATTGCGAGGAACATAATAAGCAATGTTCTCTGTGATGCTCAAAGAAACCTTGTACAACTGTGAGCCTCCAAAAGGTTGCATTATACTTTCAATGTCATAGGCATCTGTATTCAGGTATTGTGGTCCTCCCCAAGGAGGGCTGAGGAAGACCACATCGGCATGTAGAGAAGGGGCCAATCTCAGGAAATCTCCCACCACAAATTCTATTCGGTCAGCAACTCCATACACATCAGCATTATGACGAGCAAGAGCTATCTTCTTTGGGTCAATGTCTATTGCTATTACTGAAATTAATTGAAACAGGTGTGATATACACTGTTAGTATAAGAACCCATAAAATAAAGGGACCCCAATGTTAAGTCAGCCAGCTACCTCAGTGACACTCAGCAAGAAATTTTTTTTTCACTCATACAAAAATAATGCACTGCACTAGGGTTGTGAATGTGAAAATTTGTGACTTACAATGATAGGTCATCAGTCTAAAGTCAGGGATTTCAATGAAAAGAGGATCAATGGAAAGTAGACATAGCAAAGGGGAGACTTTTAAAGCATATATTTCAGAAACTAAGGCCCAAAGGATTAAAAGGAGAGGAGTATCTGTATTTTCCACCGATTTCTAGTGATCCCTCACCCAAGTCTGATAACATTGCCTTGTTAGTATCGTTATTGTAAAATTTTTTACAGTGACAGTGGTGAAGTCTTTCTAAGCAATCAGTTGTGCAACTAGTGTATGAGTTCCCACACTGACAGATGATTGCCTGAAATGATTTCACAACATAAGAGTACCTTCTTTGGACATTGACCACCGTCTGGATAAAGAAACGTGTGATGTCCAGATTGATGGTTCTGTTCTTGTCTTCACATAACAGAAAGGTTGCCTACCCAGTGTGACCATTAGATAAAGCTAGTTCTTATCACTAGGCCTAGGATGCTTTGCCTGTCTTCCAGTAAAACAAATGGGTACCGATGGTCTTCTGGGTTATAATGATTCCCCGTAGTCTTGCAGGTGGTAACCAACGTTCAGAGGAACATTTCACCCAGCAGACCACAGTTCACATTTTCACTGTCATGAAAACCTAATTTCAGAAAGGGTATTTGTTCTGTGGGATTATTAGATGGAGGTAATGTGAAGCATTAATCTTGTAATATGTTTCAGATGCTGGCTCTGCCTCCATTTTCAGTGACACAGACAGCCTGCGATATGTTCTTTTTATTCAGATGTAGACAGTGATGTTATCATCTAACTATGATTCTAAAGGGTTCTGATAACAGCATACTACATTTAAAATTACTGTGTTTCTGGACTTTACTGTTTCTGAAATGTGTTTTTAAATATCAGACAATAGACAAAGTCCAGAAACCCTGTAATTTTAAATCATCTAACTTGTTCAAAGAGTTATTTGTACTACATGTGGTGACAAACAGGCAGGCATTTCACTGTAAATGGTGGAAAGTGGATGTGGAACTAACAAAAAACAGATGTTTTGATTCTTATACATGTTAAAAGATGTTAAATTAATTAATAAGTAATCATAACACATTTGATAAAAAGGAAGTACAAATTATTTATAATGTGCTGAACTGTGAAATTTGTATTATGTTATCTATCAATAGCCACTGTTTACAAGATGTGATTTAAATCCTGCAATGCATGTTTCAATTTAATGTAAACAATGAAGAATAAATTATAGACATAATCAAGATCCAGTAAATTAGAACATATTATTAATAGCAAAATATAACTGCTTCAGAATAAAACTTTGTGAGACAGTTATTCTCATATATTGTTTACTAACAACAGGATGCAATCCATAAGATTAAAATATTTCTTGCTTATTTTGGCATATGGAGCATAAACAATGAGGGATGTAAAAAAAAACATGATAATGAAATACAATAATCTCTTTGATGCAATGTTTATGTGATACTACTTGATTACTTCAATGCATAAACAGAGAAACTAATGTAAGCTATATAAGTACCGGGTCTACAATTTATGAGGCTGTGGTTGTGCTTGCATTGTGTGGTTGGCCGGTGCTCTATTGATGTGGGCGGGAGTTGTGCGCGTTCTTCCGGTGGGTGACCGACAAATCAGTTTCAGTGCTGCTAGTAACAGCGAACTACGAATATTTCTCATCACTAATACATGTTATTACATTAATTGTTCTTATCTTAAATCACAAAAGATGTTCAAAGTGACTTCCTTGTGCTTGCAAGCAAGCTTCACATCTCGTTAAGATGTTTTGAAATACTCGACGAAGCTCTTCTTGGGAAATTCCCGCCCACATCAACAGAGCACCAGCCGACCATGCAATGCAAGCACGACTGCAGCCTCATAAATTGTAGACCCGGTATTTCATGGTGGTGATAATGTGGATCATGGTCTGCTGAGAGCACAACCCACAAGACCACAATTCAAAACTAACATGAACCTATCAGTATATAAGCCAAAATAATGGCATTTTCTGGATGTAGTGGAAATTATGTTTGGTATTTGAAGATTTAAAAAAACATTTAAATCTCTGCCATACCTAATTCAGTACAGACCTAACATGTCTCCAGTCACATTGAATTTGCCAAAATGTGGCATATAATTCTCAACCCAGTTCCTTTTAAACATTAGTGTGTGGTGCTATAGCAAAATTTGTCCAAGGTATTTAAATTGTAGTAAGATATCACTGTTTCCTTATATTGGAAGTGGCAGTTTTTTATTTTACTATGTTTTATGTTAGGATTAGCAAAGGGTTAAATTAACTGATATGATAGGGTCAGGGTACAGTAAATGGGATGCCAAAGTATTAAATTAATTGGTCTGCTATAATTAGGATAAAATATATTAAAATGCTGCAGAACAGTTGCCTTTTCCAAATAACAATCTAGAAGTATAATAATAAGTTGCTATAATACTGTACTAGTCTACTTACCATGAGCACATGTGAAAGCAAATTGAATTGAGTTGCCACCAGCACCGCAGAAAGCATCCACAACAATATCACAACGACATCGCTCTGCAATATGTTCTGCTATGCGCTCTGGTGTTACTGAAAACCAGCTCTCTGCAATCCAGGAAAACTGTTATTGAAAATACTTCTACTGTTACAAATAAGGTACAACAGATGACTTAAGAAACTGTCCCACAAAGAATGCAGGGTGGAATGGCAAGGCAACTGTGAATTATACCACATTTATCCACCCACTTTTCTGTAAAACTTTTTCATTAAACAGTTGGATGCACATAATATTTGAGGATTTGACTTGGAAAGCACAAAGTGTTACATGTGGAGGTTTTCAGGGCTGGTATGGTTAACTGTAATAATTTTGTCTGCATCCTTTATGACTTGGTATGTTACAGTTTGTTTTATGGAATGGGATGGCAGAGCATATATACTACATTGGTCAAAAACATTCTGTGTGGTGATGTTATTTTTAATGGCCATATTCAGAAAACCATTCACAAAGCATATCATACTAATCTAACTCCTTCCCTCACACTATTGAATTCCTTCATATCTGGACACATGGAGGAATGTTCACGCAGTTCATCCTACAGGAACTGATCTTACAGTGAGATTTATTTTTGCTGTTACAACTGCCAAAGCCAGCATGTTGTGGCATGTACTGCAAATACCATGCAACATAATACTGGCTACCTCAAAAAGCATGGCACTCTTTCAAATACATATTATAAGGTGCTAAAGAAAACCCTACAAAAATGGCAAAACCAGAATACAGTACTGGGAAGAATTTGGCATCCTTACATGCCATGTAGTTTATGTTGTAATATTCTTTTAAAATATCAACAAATGTTATAGACACAGACAGTGGTTGAAATACATTTGTTACGGTACTTTTTGATAACTACTGTGAACAAAGCAAATTGGTAAATCATATGAATATTAGGAAGGGTAATTCTAAAGCCTTACCATCATCAAGTTTAATTCCCTCATCAAACCTGGAGAAGAGCTGATAGCGTCGGACCCAGTATTTTCTAAGTATCTTGTTTGAGGCAACCTCCTCTGGTAGAGATGTTAGTGACATTCTCTTGTTCTGCTTCTTTTTCTTCTTTTTCTGCTGTTGTGATTTCTTGGTAACTTTCTCCTGCTCTTCCTCACAGAACTTTTCCGTCAAAATGGCATCATCTGTCTTGGATCTCATTAAAACCGAATGGTTCTCTTCTTCAGCAGGCGATGTTTCTGTCTTGACATCCAGTTTGGGTTCCTCCTTGTTCCCCATCAGCACACTACCCTCCTCATCTGGCAGCTCCATGTCCTCATATTCACTTTCAGCAAGGTCCATATCGCCATCCACACTGGGACATATCGCAGCTGCCACAGGTAACCTTTTCTCCCTGTGACTGAAACATTTTTATTCAGACTAAACCATGTGTTATTTCAAGAGGCACAAATTTAAAATGTGCACAAAGAAACAAACAAATTCAGATATAATTAGAAGCAGAACATAAACTGATAAGGCGTTTTTTTGTGTGTCTTTATCAATGTTCCCACCTTTACCATTAACAGCAATATTAAGGTAATTTCAAATATTGTAGTGGATCCATCACCATACAATTACAGGATTTATTCATTATAGTTTTCTGTGAAATCCCACACAGGATTGCCGCTTTCGAGACCTTGTCTATAAACAAGACTTCTTGTAGACTTTGTATGGCCAGGAAATTGACTTGACAGTAGTAAAAATATGAACACAAAGAGAATCAACTTTCCTCTAGTCAACAGAGCTGTACATGAATTCAACACATCATTACTATAACACACCAGCAAACAGGGTGGTCATGGTAGTGTACACTCAGAAATATAGGGGGGGGAAAAGCCAAAAACATTATGCTGGTGTTGATTTGTAAGTCTGATCCATCTGTCATTTGTGGAGAGTATATTCAGAGCAGAGATAAAATTAATGTAATGGAAAATATATGGCTTGACATTCTTTTCTATTCATATAATTTTGTCCTGTTTTCTGTTACCTGGGATCATCTAAGTTCCTTTCACAAATGTGAAAGCATTAAGGATAAATCTCAAAAAAGTATATGAAGAATACTCTGAATTGAGAAAAAACACTAAATGCAAGAGAAAACATGAAAATGTGTAATGCTTAGTTAAATCCAATCCTAAAATAGCAGCCAATGTCCATCATGGTTTACTGTACAAATGCACTGTTCGTGCAACACAGAAAAAATTGAAATTTAAGTTCTGAAGGTGGTGACTCTGGTAGCAAGTAATGCAAACAATGCTATGGTGGTGCTTATGGGCCTTGTAGTGTGTGCATAAAGTAGGAGTCTGGAGTCAGGCAGAGAGTTCTGTGTAGATGCATTTGGAATCTGGCTTCAGTTACCAAGAAGATGTTTTCACATTTAATTTACTTTATAAGACATATTATAAATGTATCTTCAATACAATTTGCAAAGATAATGCTGTAATAAAATATTATTGTTCAGCACAAAATAGTTCATTCCCATCAACTCTGCTAGACTATATAATAATTCATTCACCGTCGATACACAAACTTAAAATGTTGTTAAAATTTACTTAAAATTACATAAAATTACAACATTTTTTAGAATTAGATCTTGATACATTTCACATTTGACGACATGTTTCGGTGTATTACACCATCATCAGGTCAATCAATTTAAAAACTGTTTCAAAGGCTGTTGTACATCCTGCTCCGCGTATATTGATACGTTTGACTGTTTTGATTTCTTCTTTTTATGCTTGGATGTTTATATCTGTAAAATTAATTTTCAAATCATGATTTTTGGAATTGACATAGGAAATATAAATTTACAAATTTGAAATTTAAAGGGTTATTACCGTAATATAACGTAATACAATGCAGAAGGATCATTGTATTACGTTATATTACGATAATAACCCTTTAAATTTTAAATTTGTAAATTTATATTTCCTATGTCAATTCCAAAAATCATGATTTGAAAATTAATTTTACAGATATAAACATCCAAGCATAAAAAGAAGAAATCAAAACAGTCAAACGTATCAATATACGCGGAGCAGGATGTACAACAGCCTTTGAAACAGTTTTTAAATTGATTGACCGAAACATGTCGTCAAATGTGAAATGTATCAAGATCTAATTCTAAAAAATGTTGTAATTTTATGTAATTTTAAGTAAATTTTAACAACATTTTAAGTTTGTGTATCGACGGTGAATGAATTATTATATTGATTAAACACAAACATGACGCAGTTAAGATATAAATCTGCTAGACTAGTAGCTGAATCTGACTTTATATATGGATCATAAATACAATGGTTATATACTGCAATATTTTTATATAGAAGTACCTACATTAGAATACAAAACCTGTCTTAAATGGGAAAATGTGCAGGTCCTTAGAAATTCTGTCACAGGCAGGATTTACTATATTATCATAAGAAATACCTGGTTAATGAGCTGACAGGCCGAGAGGACTGAGCAAGCTGCTCCTCATCTGAGCTAGAATGATTTTCATAGCCTAAAGCTGCCTTTATAGATGCATCCTCAACAGAATATTGTGCTTCCAGCTCCAGAAATTGTTTTGCCTGCGCAATACAACACATCACCTTTCAATGAATAGTTACATACACTTTCCATGACTCAAAGCATTAGTTTTATTAAAAAATATTTTTTAATTCTCATTGTGACCGCTGAGAACTCCTGGCCCAACCAACTTTTTTAAAATAAAAAGTCACTGAGCCTGTACCCATTTTCTGATTATTAAGCTATTAAGACCTGAAGATTACTTACAGCAAACACAGTTTCTCATCTTTTAAAAATTATAAAATTATCTAGTACATCTTGGAGGTCACAGAATGGTTAAGCCCCTCCGCCAAAAAATTACAAAATTAGAAGCAATCTCAGTCATCTGATCACATTAACAAATAATTTGTCTTATGTGACAGTCAAATCAAAATTGTTTTTGTGATTTTAGGTTAACCTTTGCCGTATTATTTAAATTCACGATGTCCGTAATTACCCTCCACTCCACTCAATACCAAGGTCAGCCACCAACTTTTTACTTCTGCTCACACTTCCTTTTTCAGTTACTATTTCAAAATTTACTGAGAAGGTCCAAGCCAATTAATTTCTTTACAATCCCTACATCTTTTACAAGTATTGTATACCACACTTCCACACAGCTTAACTTTGCTGGAAAGCCAATGAAGGACCTAAAGAACTCTTATTATTTAACTATATTGATACCATGGAAAGAAGTCTCATCAACAGTGGGGATGATAATGCTCAAGGCTTCCCCCCTCTCTGTCTACTGTTGTGTTCCTCTCCAGAATACGTCAGTCACTCCGAAGTTGTCAGTGAAGGTTATCATTACCAGCATTCATGTCAACACAATGGGTAGAGACAGCAGAAGGGAGATGTCAAAACTCATGAGGCTTCTTACTGCAACCTCAATATACTGTTGTTTTTCGATAAATTTAAGTTGCATGCAGGCATATTGATATAGATTTCTTTACTATGCATTGAGTATACCGATATATACATATCAACAAAGAAAAATTCCATCAAATAAAATTGTAAATCACTTAGCCATTGGGAACAATTCTTTTTAAGTAGCCCTCCTACTGATTAGCATTCTGACAAATACAATGCACCAATACATTTAGTGTCAAGGTGCTGTATGGAGTATGAATGCATCTAAATGTTCTCCACTTTCTGTGTCCTGCAGTGTGTGAACATACAGTAAATCTTTGGTTTCCTGAGGATTGTAAGCTTCTGATATTTAATGGGGACTGATTACATATAGTTCATGGTTTATATCTCTCTTTACACCTATGACAAACTTCCTTTGTATGACTGCAGAGATCATAAACCAAATGTCAGTGAATAGTGACTGTTTGTCAAAAGTGGGATTTACTGCTGTGTAAAGACAAAGAGATGAAATAACAATAACATTAGAATCTGATACCTCACACTCTGAGGCAATAATACCAATGTTGACTGTATATTACACTTGTAGGAGTAAACCTGAACCAGACACAAATGACTTATGTTGGTAAAAGCTAGGAATGGAGGTGGATGGTGGAAATTAAATTCTGTGAAAAAAGGTAAAATAAACATTTTAACCAAAAATGGCATAAGTGACAGGATTTTATTGTAAGATAAACACACTTTAGTGGTCCCTACATCACTCATCAAAGGGATAAGTGATTAAGTCACAAATATTACCTTGGCAAGTGCAGAAGTAACTGTGCATGAAGCCAGTAACTGATGTTGCTTCTGTGCCCGGCGCTGGTGGATATTCATCTTTAGCTGACGATTTTGGTCACGAATGTTGCGTTTCCTGTATAAAACTGATCCATGATGAATGCTTGGTACCAAGGACATCCCACTTGATGCTTGTGAAGGAGTGCTTTGCTTGTTTGGAGCAAAGGCCAAACCCATGAGTGTAAATGCACTCTTAACACGACCCAGCCCAGACTCATCAGAGTCACTTTCATGACTGAAACAATATGGAGTTATGTTACAGATTTTGTGGTTGTCAAGTGTGTGTAGGATAGAATGCATGTCTTAAAAGACTCTCCTACTTTACTGCCAAAGTCACCTTTATAAACAAGGCTCAAAACAACTAAATCATGCTGATTTCACTGTTTAACTTTGTCTGATGTAAGCCTCTATTCAATTCAAGACCAAGTCAAAGTATGTAACTTGTAAATAATATGAAGTAAATATCATATATGTATGGAGGAAATGCCCATACTGAAATTTAAATTAAGTTAATTTAAGTGCAGTTTTTAACTTTGATTTTAATTTGTTCACAGTCATACATTTCAGGTAATTTTAAATAAATGAATAAAACTGGTCATTACCACAAATTAATGTGAATGAAACATACACAAAGTAATGCTAGTATAATATAGGTGTCAGGAAAACAATGAGAAATTTAGTTACAATACTTCATACTATCTACATCATGTAACCTAATGGATATCAAAAAGACAAAGTAGAGAAATGATAATAAAATTATTGGAATGAAGCAAAGGATGAAGGTAAAAATATTATGATGAATGGGAGTAGTCAAATACCTTCTTTTCAGAGTTACTGGTTTCTCTTCTAGGGGTTCATCTCCAGAGCCCCTGTGAACAGATATTCTCAAGATGGTGCTTCTATCCACATGTCTGTGGGAATCAGCATTTGATTCAAAGTTCCCATCGCTTTCTGTACCTGCTGCAGTGTTACCAACATGATCACTAGTGTCATGAGGTTCTATCACATCGGACGGATGAGAATCAAGCATGCTGAGACTCTCAATCAGATGGCCCACAGAGTCCATAAAAAGCCTGAATAAAATAACAAGACGAATGATATCTACTTTCCTTTATAAGGCTGCACTATGGAATACAGTTTCTTAAACAGTAAACTGATATTTGGGAATGGCAGTAACAAATTAAAATTTCTTTTATGAAGATTGCCAAGTTAATCTCTGTACTACTGCATCTGTCACAGTGTTGATTTTTACTATTTAAAAATGGCAGTTACAAGTGAACATTTAGTTTTCCTTCTTTCCACTTGCAGTTTAGATGATGTTTCTTGTGAACAAGTTTTTAACTGACTAAATCAAAATAATAAAAAAAATCCTTAAAGAGGCATGAAGCACAGGTACATGATAGGACCCTCAGGATTTATTACATACAGTTTAAACAGTAGCTGGAACACTGTACCTTGACCTGCCTCTTCTGCCCGAAGCCCTCTTTAATAATGGAAGTAGATGAGACTGTGTACTGACAATCTTTGATGATTCCTGTACATGTGTTACATTAAGTAACCTTACAGTGTCTTCTTTTTCTTCCACCACCATATCTGAATTGCTAAGGTGTTCCTTTTCATGATCTAATTCATCAAAACTGTGACATGTTCCAGCACTCGCTTCTAGCTTTCCAAAACTTGAAGAACATTCATCCACTGAAGCAGTTCGTTGTTTTGTATCTCCACACATTCTTTCCATTTTAAAATAAAGCTGTTCCTTTGTTTGATTAAGTTCCCCAAAACTCTGATCAGTTCCAACACCTAATTCCATCTTTCCAGTACATGAAATACTTTCCTCAAATGAAGGACTATGTGGGTGTTCAGTCACTGACACAGAACATGAGCAAGGTAAATTCTCTTCAGATTCTTTATTCAGATCCTCAACTTCAGAGTAACAAGACTTATGCTTGGATGAAAATTCTATTTCTGTAGAATAAGAGTAATCATTAGTAACAACAGCATTGGCAGTTAATGAAATATCATCAGTTGAATAACAATTTTCAATAAAATTTAAATTAATATTATCTTTGATACAACTAGCAGAAACATTACCTATATTAGGTTTTATTTCATGGAAATAACTCTGTTTGGCACCTGAAAATTCTTCTCCCACTTGAAATAAAGGATGATTGGTGTCTAACGTTTCAACTGTAGCGGCTTCAATTTCTTCATTAGCTTCCTTCTGTTCCCAAGCCAGAAAAGCATTATAATGGACATAGTATTGTTCACTGAAGTGTTTCTTCCATAGTTCCTGCCAGTACTGATCTGCTTCATCTGTTGTGCATGGAGCACTTCCAGAACCAGCTGAAGAAGATGACAAGGAACTGCTATGAACTGAATCTTCTGTATCACAGCTGAAGTCCAGTGATGAAATTGTGATCTTGGTCACATTAGTCATTGAATCAGATGTTAATGCTGTGTTAGCAACACTACCAGCTACAACATTATCATCTCCACTTCCATCTCCCGAAGAATCATCTGTACTTGAAGGTGATAATGGACTCCAGCTGTCAACTGCGTTTATGTCACTGTTGCACATTAACATATCCTGTTTGGCCTCTGTTTCTGGAGTTTCACCAGCTGATAAAATGAGCAAGTTTTCATCTTTGCTTGCAGCATTAGTCTTTATGATTTCTGGAAGCTGGAGTTCAAAGGAACCTTGCATATCAGTCTTTTCAGTCCTTGGACCTGAATATCCATCAACATCATCATCTAAGAAGTTCTTGGAAGAAAGGTCAACACCTGTCTCCACACTATCAGAATAAGGGTTATCTTTCGATACATCCTGTTCATCTTTGGGAAAACTGTTCTGGAATGAACTATGGAATGTACTTGAGTGAGGGTGGTAAGTAGATTCTTCTCCACGGAATGCAGTATGTTGTTCATCAATGAAACTGCATTGGTTTGTTTTACTTTTAGAAGAATCATCAAGAGGAGGATCCTTAATTTGAATGACTTGACCATCCTCTGGCAAAACCTTATTACTTTCAGAAAATACAGTACCATCAGCATTAGCAAAATAATCTGGATTAACATATTCACCATACTTGGTTATCCAGCTTTGCCATATAATTCTTTCCCCATTAGCTGACCAATATCGTTCCCAATCTTCGTGACGTGATGATGATGTATACTGAATGTCCCCTCCACACTCTGACAGATCAGCCCCACTGTCACTAAGCTGCAAACCACCACAGGCAATTCCTACCCCACCCATACCTTCTCTTATGCTGTCATGCTCATGTTCATCTGTAGAATAGTTGTTGTCAGTGTGAGATGCACTACAGTAGCAACTCACTGCTTCTTCCTGAAAGTACAAATCACACGTACCTCAGTATCTTTGGCATTTGTACAAGTACTGTTACTTGGTCTGTGGTCTTCTCTATAGTGTCATATGTGATTCCTAGGGTTTCAGAGGAACTTATCATCTCTATCTTCCTCTACCCTGAAGATGGAGGTAATAAGTTTCTTCAATCACTGGTAACCACCTAAAGTGCTATGTGGTGTCACAACCCATAAGGCCACAATCCAGATCTTCACCAATGACAACCAAAATTCTTACAACTAATGCAGATATATCAAAACATCATTGAAGCAAAAGAGGAATGCATTTCCTTGATTCTATAACATTTCTGTTAGGCTCCACATTTTTTAAAACTAATGGCAACAATTATTACTGAGGAATATATTCTCAATAACATCCTGGTATCCAGGGTCTAATTAACAGGAAAGAGTGAACAGACATACACTGGCAATAACTAGTCTTAGTGCACCAAATGCCACAAACAAATATTAAGAAATTCACACTCAGCTTACCATACAGCACAATAAAGTGAGTACACTTTGGTTCATATCCAGGTAATCCTGGGTATGAATTACAGTCCACAGGATAGCTGATCTCTGGACCAAGATTCTTATTTAAAGTGCTTCCATAAGACATTATAATTGAAACATAATTATATCCTTAAAACCAATATTAAAAAAAGTTGTGATAATGTACTTACTGTATCGTTCTTTCCAACTGTTCTGACAGGACGATTTTCATTTAAGGCAGTGTTAACATGAAAGGGTAAAATATTGGCCTCATCATATTCATCATACTGAGTGCTATCATCCTCACTGCCATCTGCCTTCTCACACATTCCTTTGGACAGGTTATTACCATCACTAGAAAGGGTTCATAATGAAGTTCACATGCCATATGATTAAACCACTCACAAACAATACACAGCTATTCTATACTACTGTAATCACTAATGAACAATAAAATTCAATGTTTTCTCAGACAGATCTCATTCTAACCTAGAACTTCCTCCAAACTGCCACAGAATTATAAATGCATGTTTACAATACAATGATCAATAACTATGAACATGTTGGATTCATTTATTTGGCCTAGTAACTGTAAACTGTCATAACAAGGCAAGCCTTTGCCTGTTCTAAGAATTAACCCTCATGTTTTCTTCTAAGATGTTATACAACTTTCTAACCTATTTTTTTTATATTAAAATTCTTTGGGGTACCTTGGGTTCATTCAGAGAAGATACATGCTACTTGTCCTCTTGTTCCTTGAGCCTTTTTTCCAGGTTCACTAAATAATGTACTTTTATGCACACAGTCATATCCAGAAATATGTGCTAAAATTTGAATATATTTCAATCATTCTCTCAGCTCTGTGGTCACTGAATATGGGTTTAATTAAAAACCAATGAAACCAAAATTCAGTAACAGGTTAGATGGTTAAGCAATTTTAAAATACGTATGTTAGGAACAATAACTGTAAATACAAATTAAATTCAGAAAGTTATAACTGGTTATACCATAGTAATAGTTCTCTTAATTTTACTTACGGTAACACGCCCTATAAGAATAGTCCAACCTATATAAATTCGGACCATTACACCAGTCCTGATATTTCAGTTACTGTGACTTGTAATTTCAATTACGAAAATAACTAATTAACTATTCCTGTTATAATATCACGACTTAAACACCAGTGAACGAAGTGAACTAAATTCTAATGATATGCCAAATAAACAATTTACTTATCGTTTTACATCGTTTTCGGTTATAATTTTTCATAACATATCTGAGGACTGACTTCATCACTAACATAACCTAAATGCAGAAAGGGCGAAACTGAAAATATCATCTGCTATGTCAGCAGACTTTCGCACGTATTATACTCAGACACTTAAACCATATTGCAAAACAATAAACGAAGCTACGTTACCGAATAAACACTCTGCTGCACAGACAATAGATGTTTTCGTCACTGGGACGGCCAGCTAAACTTAGATGCACTTCAGCGAGAGGTTCCCATAAATATTCACACATGTTAAGTAGTAAGCTTGTATCACATGCAGCTACACATCATGAAGAGGCATGTGTTTACTGTCAAAATGGACAATTTTCTGCTTTCATTGCATAAACCTGAAAATACATCTCTTACCCATACACACTACACTCCCTATCAATGTCGCCAAATAAACGGAAGAAATGTCCCTATTTGAGACAATTATTGTAACCATAAACTTCTTCTTCTTCGCTTCTGCAAGTGGATCTTATTTATTGCATGATTTTGTAGGTAGGACTTGTGGGTAGAAAAAATATGGAAACTTAAAATGAGATTCGAAACCGACATCGCGTTTTTTAAACGCCAAGACACCAGAATTGAGTCAGTCGTGCAAATTTCTAAACAACATTCTGTACAGGAATTATTCTTTATTCAGTGCAGCAACGATATGTATGAAGAACATTTTCCTTGAAAGATATTTGAAACGTGCTTTCCCACTGATTAACAAATTTTTCCGTCAAAACTAATTATGAACGTCTTTTGGGCAGACTTTATGAATAAAATAAAACGTTCTTATTAAGAACATGTTCATACTAACTTTAATAAAAGTTCATGAAATGTTTAAAGAAAGGCCTTCAAACATTGATGTAAACAACAATTACACAGCCACAACAATAGTATAAAATTAATTAAGAGTTCTTGCTAGTTTCACTGTATGTCAGCTCATAAGTTTAAATTTTATTTATTACTATAAGTAGTTTCCTGTTTCATCTGATGCATACTCTTCTGTTAACCTTTGTATTAACTTGGCTGCACATGACATTACTGGAATTGAAACTAACTATTGGTATTTTAATAGCATATGAAATACTGTTCAGTGGCTGGACCACCAGAAAATAAATACACACACACAAGGAGACCAATACAGATATCTTGATGCAAAATTGGGCCATTTTATGAATGAGGGAAAGGAAACAAGAAGTCAGCATGAAAGAGTATCCCAAATTCTGATAAAAATAATGCAAGTATTTCAACACTATTTAGAGACTATTATTGAGTAACACTAATATACAATAATTTCAGCAATAGATCACAACAACTGACAGGTACTAAGACTATAATTCTGAATGAAACAACTAATGATCAACAAGTTAGAATCTAAATCTGTAGAAGAATTGCTACTCCAGCCATTGTCCACTTAGCTGCTTTTTCTTTTGTTTTAAGATTGAAAGTACAGATGTATGTTGGTCCTCGAACACGTGTTTTGTAGACAGGACACTCATACATATTCCGCATATCCTGTTTGTCTTGTGTAATTGCTTTTATGAAAATCACAGGCATGACTGGGAACAAATCTTTGAGTCGAGACTCCATGATAGAACCAGTCTGAATGTCCCAGCGTGCACCTTCCATGAACAAGCCATGCACATATGCTCCTTCACGAGGAGCTGACCTGTAACATTTCAATATAGCAACGCCATTTACAGCACACATTCTTCATAACAACTAAACTAACTCCTTTGGCAGCAGAACCTAGATTTAACACCATTAATATCAAAACATGCCACTGGATGTGATCTGAAGCCGGTTCTATCCTCTGATCCTCATAACCTTGTCTCTTAAATGTTGTTGTAATGATATCATCCCACCTAATTGATTTAATCACCATAACATAACCAGGTGATGAAAACAAATTATGACATTCTGCATTATGAAACTTCACACAGTCTACTGTATCTGAATATTCTCCCCAACATTGCATTTTACTCACATAAATTCATCTTTCTGTTTCTTGGACACTTCACAGTGGAGACACATTTTGTCCAATGGCCACTCATTCTTACGGGCTGTTGATTGCTTAATAGCTGTCAAAAAAGACTGAGGATTGAAGAATCCTGCTAGCCATATAGTTGCTGGAAGCTGAAATAAAGAATAACAACTAGTAACCTACTACTAACTAACTAGATGGCTTACCGAACCCGAAGGTTCATCACCGAATTAACCAAAGCCCTCCAACGGACCCTGTCCTGGGCCAATGAAATCCAGTCTCCTTCAACTCCTATCTCCCATAGATCCCGCCTGAGATTATCCTCCCATCTTCGTCTAGGTCCCCCAGCGGTCTCTTCCCCTTAGGCTTCCCAACCAATACCCGGTGCACACCTCTTGTACCAACCGTGTGCGCTACACGCCCCGCCCATCTCATTCTTCTCGACTTAATCACCCTGACAATACTGGGGGAGGAGTACAGATTTTTAAGCTCATCATTATGCAGTTTTCTCCATGCCCCACTGTCTTCTCTCTTAGGCCCAAATATCCTCCTCAACACCCTGTTCTCAAACACCTGCAATCTGTGTTCCTCCCTCTGAGTGAGATGCCATGTTTCGCACACATACAAAGCAACAGGCAAGATTATTGTTTTTTATACTTTACTTTTCATGTTCTTAGAAATCAGATGGGAAGACAAAATATTTTGAACTGAGAAGTAGCAAGCATTTCCAGAATTTAATCTCCTCCTAACTTCCTCATGAGTATCATTTTGATTTGTTATTGTTGTTCCCAGATATTTGAACTTTGTAATCCTTTCAAAGGACTTATTAGCTACCCTAAGATAATTTTGCCCGTCTGTCTGCTGACGACGAGATACCAACATGTACTTAGTTTTTTCTGAATTCACTTCTAGCCCCACCTGTCTACTAGCCTCTAGTAAAACTTCTGCATTCCTCTATATTGTATTCATATCATCCCCCAATAAATTAACATCATCAGCATATGCCAATAGCTGATGTGTCCCATTCAATTGCAAACCCTCCTGCCTATCTTGGACTTTCCTGATGGCATATTCTAGCGCAAAGTTAAAGAGCAGTGGAGACAAAGCATCTCCTTGTTTTAGACCGTTCTTGATGAGGAATGTCTCAGATACATATTTACCTACTCGAATTTTGCTACAGGTTTCATTTAAGCACATTTTTATTAGACTCACTAGCTTCTTTGGTATACCAAATTCAATAAGAATATTATATAACACTTCTCTCTTCACAGAGTCATAGGCTTTTTTGAAATCTATAAATAATTGATGTACGGTCCCACCGAACTCCCATTTTTTCTCTAGTATCTGACGAATGCAAAAAATCTGATCAATTGTTAACCTGTTTCGTCTGAACCCACACTGATGATCCCCAATAATTTCATTCGCATATGGGGTTAATCTTGCCAAAAGAATGTTGGATAGAATTTTGTATGAGGTTGATAGCAGAGAAATTCCTCGGTAATTACCACACTCAGTCTTGTCCCCCTTCTTATGAATAGGAATAATTATGGATTCCTTCCATTGTTGTGGCATCTCTTCCTTATCCCAAATTAACTGAATAAGCTTATGGATCCTCATATGCAACCCTTTGCCACCTGCTTTAATTCATTCTGCTGGAATCTGATCAACTGCACTGCCACTAAATCTAACTTATAATTCTCTAATTCCCTACTCACTGATTTCAGTGTCCCAGCCCTATAGAGGCTCCTAATGTTCCAAGTACCAAATCTCATGTCCTTTTTCAGTTGCCTTGGTCATGCCAAAGAGTCCGTCCTGGTCCGAGGCTTAGTTAATTTTTTTCATAACGATGCTTTTTTTACGGTGAAAGGTTGTTAGCCTTATGCCCAACCCCCAACCTGGAGGACCAGGGTATCACTCTTAGTCTAGCACATCACCTTAGACTTGTCCGGCTTGGGTGACCCTACCATGAGCTGAAGCTCCGCCCAGCATAGCCCTAAGGGTCATTTGAGCATACAAGCCTCCTCACCCGGCAGATTGCCTTCGACAAGGTGGTGATACCTTCGAGAAGGAGTAACCTACTACTGTACATTAAAAAATGAAACATTCTCCTGAGTATACGCACTGCACCATGTACAGTTATAGAGATAAAGCTCCACACATTCATAATCGTAGCACAACTTTGAAGGAGGATCCAGAAGTGGTGTAGATCTCTGTCCATGCTGGGAATTTAACACTAGCTGTCTAGTCAGTATCCAGTCACTTTACTGAGCTATCCTGGCTCACATATTGGAACAATGTATTACACAGGAGGTTTAAATCTGATTTGAAATTTTGATTACAGCGTATATATTTACACTTGTCGCATCCCATGAAATGACTATCAAAAAATGACAGAGTTATGAAAAACAATTAAAGTTTGGGGACAAATTTCAGCCACCCTTGCATCTAAACTCAAGCAAGAATAAAAGACACCTCACATTAAAGTCTGATGACCAGGCTTCCAATTCCTTTAGTCGCAGCATCAGATCAGCAAACCAGGGTCCCAGGGTCAGCATAGATGGATATGCCCGTTTTGTCCAGTTGGGTGGTACTTGATCCAGAAAGAGGCATGATTCTAAGGCTTCCATTTCTTCTGTGATGGTCAGTTCACCCTATAATTGTATGTTAGTCAATTTAACCTTTCAATGCTGTAACTGGTACTTGTGTATAAACTGAAGGAAAAGAATATCAAGCAAAGGAAAACAAGCTTAGGAAGACACACAGAATAATGTAAGGACTCTATTTTGTGTACCTAAAACAGGCCTAAATAGGACAAATACCAGATTTCATGAAATTTGGTCAACTGATTCAAAAGTTGAAAGAAACACATCGTGATCTCATAAGCATACTTCTTGTCTTAAGAGAAAGATTTCTGCTATAACCCAGAAGACTACTACTACTACTACTACTACTATGGCGTAACAGCCCAAAATCGAGCCCTAGCCTCCTCATAACCCAGAAGACAGCCACCTTTTTAAACTCAAAAGGTACATGAAGAAATGTTACAATAAGTTCTGATGCACTTCCTGTCAGTCACTGCAAAAGTATAAACAGATGTTCTTGGGAAGGGGCAGGGAGATGTTATGTACTTACCCTTAACCCAAGATCTAGTTCTTTCAAGGAACGTTTCAGCTCAGCCATGAGGAAATTCATTCGTTCACATTCTTGGAATGCAACTATGATGTATGGAGTCCTTTCCTCAACCTTTGCCATAATCTCAGCAATGTTGAATAGCTCTGGAACTTTGTCAATTATCTCTTCCAACACTTGTTTTACCTGAGAAATTATATTACTAACTGATAATGACAGAAACAATCATCTTCAACTGAAAGCATCTGCTTTACAAATACAGGTAAATAAATGTAATTTCTGGCTTTGTAAAACAGAATCCTGTAAGTTGTTATTAACTTTATGGAAGAACTTGCTGCCACCTACATGTTCAAGATATAAGTAACTTTATAATGCAGAAGACAGCAAAAACATCTTTCACTTCTGTAACAACTTCAGATTTCATATTTCATGTGTTTGTGAAGACCTGTGATGACACCATGACAAGGAAGTTAGGTTGCCCAACATTTTTAAGTTCTACCCTACTGTATGATTTGGTACTATAAATAGGACTAGTCAGTTGTCCATAAATAGAGATTGGTGTTTCTTTTAAATTTGGGATACTGTGACATGGAGTCATCAGACAAACATAAAAAATGTGAGTTTCAAAGAATTTAGTATTTATGAATAAGTTGTAAACAAAAAGTTCTTTGAAACTCATATCTTCATGTTTGGGTGATTACACCATGTTATGGTCTTCCACATTTAAAAGAAATTACCAGTCTTCAGTAACTGATAGCTGACTAGTGCTCTTATAGGTCTTTACAGAGCTACAAATCATGACCATGACATTTTAACTCCTTCAGATGGTTAAGAAGTTGGCCACAGTTATTTGTGCTCAAACTATCACTGAAAGAACTACTGGACACATTTTTATACACCTATAATTGCCATCTTATCCACATAACAATCCTTCATATTATTTAACAGTGGTTTTCTAATTGCATACATTACACAGTGTTGAATGGGACATGATAGGAACATTATAAATGATGAACTGAAAAGAGTATTGAAGGAAACAGCCATGGTCTTTTTTGAGGTACAATCCTAGTAGTTTCCTGAGGTACAAGAGGAAAACCATTGGAAACTTAATACAGGATAGTCAGTCTTTCAGCCTAGAGTTAAACCCATGATCTTCTGATGATCTCAAACTGAAAATCCCTTATATTTTTCCCAAAATCATTAAATGAAGTTTACACTATTCTACTAACCTTATCTTCTCTTGTGATTGTAGTGGCTCCTGCTGCTCCAGAGTCCCGTGGTTGCATCTCAAACACTGTACGGAATAAATTTTCTGAGGCTGTGGTGAGGAAACCAATTTCTGCGTTTGGATGTAGACCATATAGACAGGGGGACTCATCTGGCAAGCTATCATCAATATATCTGTGATACCCTGCATAATCCATATTTGTAGGAGTGGGAAATCCTGATACTAGTAATAATTCAGTATCTAGTAGTTCATCCTGTGGATCAATACACAATGTTTAACATACAAGATGTTCTGAAAAATGCATATAATGCCAGTTTTTCTTCAAGTGCTTCAGACTTTAAGGTGAAGTTTGCAGGTATTTTAAATTAGCATTTACACAATTTATTTTTCACTTTCTGTATAAATTTCCACTTCTACAAAATTGCATTAAAATGTACACATATAACCTAAAAGTTTTATCCCATCATCATGTTTGTAATTATTAACATCACAGAAGTGATATATATATAATATGTGGGTACGCACACAGTCTATCTCCATAAGAGGATTCACATGGTTTATTAGTACCAAAAAAATTAAATTTAAATGAAAAAAACAAACAAAAACAAACAAACAAACAACAACAACAACAATTTCAGTTCCTAATTTAATGTACTACTAGAGTTGTTCCCACCACACAGCTTCACATAGCTGCCATATTGGCATTACTGATTGGGGAAATTAGTAAAAAGGGTGGGATAGCATCCAGTGACATGTTGTTCAAACAAAGCATTATGAATACCTATCAACTGACTCAAAAATCTTTACAGGGGATAGATAAATGCTTGGATAAATGTATGACAGATGGCCACATGAACATGATAATTATCCAAAGAAAAGAAACATTACTAAACTTTTCTTCTGTCTAATATTTTATCCAAGTTTTGAATTAATACATGATTTTGCCTTCAGCAGCTTATGGTTTTTCAGCTGATTAAAAATCTTCTCTATTATTGAGGAAGCCTAAGGTTCACCTCTGTTATCACATATGCCCATTGTTGGACACTATCCTAAATCAATTAAATCCAATTTGCATCTTCACAGATTCATAATATTCATTTCAATATTACAATAGAACCCCTTGATTTAAATTTTTAAACATTTATAACACTTTGGCTGTTCACCAGAAATGTTTGGTGTTTCCCAAGAACATCTGACTTTTTACATTCTAAATTTAATTTATTATGAAATCAATACAAGCAAAAGAATAAGCATATGAGAAATGTGATTGTGATACTTGGGAGCTTGACCATGCAGTTGAACAAAATTCCATAGATGGAACATGTACTCATACCTTAGCAAGTTTATCTCATCCAATATGCACACTAATGGAAAAAATGTGAGAGGTATCTCATCAGTTGCAGCCAGAGGGTTAATGATCAAAGTCAGTGTTCCTCAGTGAATAATTTTAGTGTTTAATTCCCTCCACTTAGAATTTTCTACAGTTTTACATGAAATTACTTTGTCCCCTACAATAATTTAAATTGGAGATTTCACTGTATCATGCATATGCCCAAGTCTCCTAAGTGGTCTCTTCCCTTGCTGTGTTGCCAATAAAAATCTCTTCTCCTATTATATTTCATTGTATTTTCACAACTTGATCAGATTGTACATTGCTGTTTTGGTTCTTTGCTCAGATTACCAGCTACTACTTTGTGAGAGCTACAACAGCAGACTTATGCCCTCTGTGGAAGAAATTATAGAAACAAGCACAAAGAAAAGGATTACCTGCAACCATTCCTGTAAGAATGTGCAGCACAGTCGTCTGTCCCAAGCATCTGTAATGTGTCCTCCGTACATAATTTCACCAAAAAGGTACCGCAAATCTTCCCAAGGAATTTTTGAGCTGTTCTCCAAGTAGTTGTACAAGACACTTATGCTAATAGTGAGATCGCCTAAAAGCAAATTTAAACACATTATAATTAACCAAATTAGTTTCACTGATATACTGAATTCAATGGAATGTGTTATAGTACCTCAAATGAAAACTAATCACAGGCTTTCTTCAAGTCATGCAGTATATTTATTCTCAGGCAACCAAGTGTTAATGTGGAGCAAAAGTGAAGAGCTTTATGAACAGTATATTTTGTAAATTTCTGCAGTGTATTATTCTTATTGTGGGTAGTTCTATAAATAATGAGCTGGGATAGCTCAGTCAGTATAGTGACTACCTCTGGGCTGGACAACTATTGTTCGAGGATTTTTCCTCTAGTCTCTGCATCCAGACCAGCTCTGGGGCCCACCTAGCCTCCTATCCAATGGGTACCAGAGTCCTTTCCAAGGGGTAAAGCACAGCTGGGGTGCAATGCTGACCACTCACCTCCATCTAGTAAAGTGAAGTTTGTCCCACTATACGCCATGTAGGCGTTTGGGGTGAGTGGAGGTATAGCTCCTCTCTTCCTTGACCTCGGCACTAGATGGGGGTGAGTGGTCAGTATCACGCCCCGGCCGGATTTACCCCCGGGAATGGAACCCGGTACCCATTGTAGAGGAGGCTGGGTGGGCCCCAGAGCCAGTCTGGATGCAGAGGCTAGAGGAAAAATCCTCTGCCCCCCATCGGGGATCGAACCCCGGTCGTCCAGTCCGTAACTAGTCACTATACAGACTGAGCTATCCCGGCTCATCACCTCCATCTAGTACTGAGGTTAAGAATGAGTTGGGGCTATATCTCCTCTCCCCCCAAGTGACCTACATGGCATGTACCAGGACTGTTTTACTTTTTAGTTCTATAAATAACTTTCATATTATTGGCAATAAATTAATATCAAGACCACGAAAATGCAAAAGCACAGACAACACATTTGGAATCTATATGTACTTTGTGACACATCATTGCAGTCTTATTTCATTAGACAAACAGTAGGTTTTATGCACCCTTTACTTTTAATCTTCCTGTCTCCAAAAGGTTTATAAAACAGTAAAAAAGTATATATATATTCTTCACTTTTATACTACTACTGACTTAATTTTGTTATGGTTTGTTTATATATACAACTTAAGGTCTATTAAAACTGTTCTCATCAGGATGTCTTGTATGTTTGTCAGATTCTTACCGACATTGAATGGATACACCTTGTTCCAGCCTTGGGCACCAAATTTTCTTCGTTCATTAACAACAGCATGGAAGTAGCAGAGTACAAACAGTATTGATTTAAATTCCGCTTCTTTGGTACACATTTCCAGTGTTTCTTGGTTGAAGTTGTCAAGAGCTTTGTGTAGATTCGCCAGCATACCAGAAGGTGGTTCATTCGTGATTTTGATGGATGACTCAAGCAAACCCTATTGGCAATAATAAACACATTGCAGTACTTTATATGCACCTCTTGTTTCAGATTTACAGTTTAATGTTTAAATACAGTTTTATTTTGGAGACCATTTAAAAAAAAGAATGATAAGAAATTACTTGCCTTATTTTATAAGAAAAGTAGGTTATAGTATCATTATAACCATGTGTCACCCATCTATGTCTGTCCCGCGCCGTAGCCGCACGGTCTGAGGCATCATGCTTCGGACCGGCGATACGGAATGTGCGCTGGTTCGAGTCTCGGGGGAGAAGAAATTTTCTCATAAGCTTTTGACCAGTGTATGGGACCAGTGCCAACTCAGCATCGTGAGGAAATTGGGGAGCTACAATAAGTGGCATAATCCGGTCAGGAAAACTAGCAATGGCTGGGGGTTCATCGTGCTGACCACACATCACCCTATATCTGGTTGGAAGATCGTTCACCTCTGCTTATGAATGTGAACATGAGGCCAGCAGTCAAGCTAGTCAGCTTTGGCTCTCTGGAGCTGTTACGCCACGGATTTAATTTAATTTAATTTAGTCACCCAACTATATGTATGTGTGTGTGGTTGTGTAAGCCGTATCACAAAATGTTTACTTTTACAGACATCTGGGTGATATTAGCTTTAGAATGAGTGGTTGTACACCTCACAGGTGTTTCCATTTACCACAGTTTCTGTTAACTTACAAATTTATATATTATAGATAAAAAGGCATGATGATAGTGCAAGAATGTATCTTAAAAATTTAGTGGAAATGGAATTTCTATTAGTGGAAATATTGCATAGAAATGGATCAGTAAACTGTATAAAAATAACAGTAATGAAAAATGATGATAACAGCAACAACAAAACACTATTTATGTGCTTGACAACAGCAAGACAGCTAATACAGGCAGAAACTAGAAAATAAAATAAATAAATAAACAAACAAACAAATAAATAAAAATAACAAAAATAACAACAACATACCTGAGGAATAATGTGAAACTCTGGGCCAGGAGCAGGTTCTGCACTCATAAATAGTCGATAATTTGGATGTGCTCCTTCTTCACACTGTTCCATCTTCTTCTCAAGTATTGGAAGCCATGCTTGAACTAAGTGTATATTCTGCAATATGACCCAATGACCATGAAGGGAAGCTACTTCCATAGCATGCTCTGCCACTGTTTCTTGTCCCTGTCCTAGGGACACATTGTGAAAGTTTCGCTTATCAAATGTGAAGCCCAACTTTTTGCCTAGCTTTTCTACATCTTTAAGTGGATCTACACCTGGTGATAAAATAAAGAATACAGGTATTGTGGGACTTGTCTCCTCAAATGACCTCGTGAACTCCATGGATCTAGATTCTGTAAACTTAGTGCCTAATTTCTCTTCTACAAATGCTTTAATGGCATATGTCATACGATCTGGGCGAAGAGCACGCATCATGCACAACTTCTGAAGTGCTGATTTGTTCTTCCATTCCTGAGGAAACTTTTCCTTCTCTGGATATTCAGAATCTACAAATTTCTTCCATCTTTTAGCTGAACCTTCAATGTCACGGTCCAGGTTCTTGAACTCGATCATTAATGACAGGCTCTTAATCCCACCCCAACTTGTACTGGAGAGGAAATCCACAGGACTAATCAGGTTTGTAGTGATGGGGAACCGCAACAGAAAATCCAGCTCAGTGGCATCAATTTCTTTACTTGTCAACAATACCTGGAAAGCCATCTGTGCCAGAAAGATAAGCTTGTCACATTCAAAGAGTCCCCTTGAAGTATACATAAAAACCATGTATGAGATTGAATCCAGGAGATTTGTGACACATTCTCCAATGTCATCAGACTTAACTGCTCTTGCTATGGCATTCTGGAAAACCATGCTGAAAGCTTTCAGTGAGAACTGGTATATGGGGTTGATTTTGTGAAGGTCATTAAGGATGAAGTATAACAAAGAAGCTCTAGTTGCAGCAGGACGATACTGTTCACGAGCTTCATCAATCCTTTTGGATGTTACTTTGGCTTCTTCTACTTTGATTTCAATTTCAGCTGCTGTTTTCTTGGTGGTCTCCAGATTAATCACCAATGCAGTATCACTCAGAATATCTTCACCAGCAGCAGCTAATCTAGTCAGTAAATCATCTTCTAAGGCCTGTGCAATATGATGGTTGATTAGTAATCAGTAGTATAACCTTCTCCATGCCACAACTCCTTGTTTTACAAAATGTTTGATTGTCTGCATGAAGCAAAGAATATGACTGTTTTCTGGGTTTCTGCTATTTAGTCTGGTAGAAATTGCTCATCACCCTAACAATGGAGGTAGCAAACACCACTGAAACGTTGGTAAACATCTATACAGCAGTAGTGCAACCCAAAAGACAACCATCTTCATACTCACTGCAGTGATAACCTCAAATCCTATTTGTCCATTAAGCAATCATTCATCAAACAGAAATTAATTCCACATTAATTTATAGAAGTATAAATAATGGTAAAAAAGGCAAATAAAAATATTTCAGTTATATGTAAAATGTAGGAAGACAAGATAATCTGATATATGTAAAACTAAAAAATGGCCAAAAACAGCACAATTTAATGGCAGTGGGTGGCTGTGCAAAAGGTGGGAGGGATGGTGGACAGAAATGAAAACATATAAGCAGCTGGGAATATTTTTATATCAAAATTCATTCTGCACACCAAAAAAGGATTGGCATTTGGTCTTTACAGTCATCAAAAAAAAAAAAATCAGTTAAATAAAGTTCAAATTGTGTTTTTCAGGACTGCAACACCATGTGGTCTTCCACGTGGTTACTGACATTTCAGAGGAACATACACAAATGTTCGAGGTAGAAGTAACTTCAATAAGCACCTTCATGACTGTGCTGTCACAACCCAGAAGAGCACAATATGACTTCTGATGAAAACTTCAAATCTCATATGTTATTACTTATGCATTTGCAAAACAAGGATTTAGTATAATAAATATTGATAGAACTAGTCATGAGATACTTTAGCCTCAAAAGACTCAGAAATGTCATGAAAGAGCTCAGACAGGGTAGTCAGTTTCTGTGCTAATCAGGAACCTGTGTATATGGGAAAACCACAAGAAAAGGAAAATGAGGAAGATGGAAGAGAAAGAGGATGTGGAGAAGATACACCCAGGATATAATGTTGTGACTTCTACCTTCCCACTTGAATTTGTTTGTCAATAGGAATGAAATGAAAATACAAATATAAGGCAGTAACCAACCTTCAATGTTATCTTGAAGTCATTTTGTTGTTTTGTTAATTCTGACCTTTGTTTTTCAAGGTCTGGTCTCTCTGCCTTTACCACCTCTGCCAAGAGCTGTTCTTCAAGACCATCTCGTGTGACTGTAAAGTTGATTAGAGTTGTCTGAGCCTGCATCTCAGGCTTGTAGTGGGGATTGGCTAGTTTTGTCTGTAGTATCAGGCGAAACTTTGGATTGAAGTTCATCTCCTTATCACCAATCTTGATGGCTCGACCCCTTTTGATGAGGTTACGACCAAGCAGGGGATCTAGCACGGCATCCACCTACAACAGCATTTGTCAATAATCTATTACTCAGAAGTACAATATTGAAGAAAGACAGCATTTCTCTAAAGCAAAAATCAATTAGACTACTTTCAATAATGTTCATGTGAAGACCTAATCTATGCATAAACAATTGTATGCAGACTTGTCTTAATTGTAGTGAAACTACCAGAACAATACATACATCTTTTATAAAATATGAGTAAGGTATTATTTAATATTTAATTCAACAAGGACATATGCACCCCTAGCTGATAATACACTTAGCTAATCAATAAAATCTCCACCTTTTATGGACACTGAAGGTATAATGTTGTGTTCATGAGAGTCAACTACTGGACCCCATCCTGGGCTATATAAGTCCAATCCACTCCCTCATATATTAGCCACTTAAGATACATTTCAATATTATCCTTCCTCATGTCTAGGTTTTTTGGTGACTTCTTTCCTCTAGATATTCCAACTAAAATTTTCTGTGCATGAATGTTTGAAATAACAAATATAATTATTTTGGGCAAAATTTAGTTGAAAAAAAAGACATTTAGTTATTAAGTGACTAATATTTATGGCTACAGTACAGCTGTTTCATGAACATAATAAATAGTATGCTTTGCTCAGTGATATTTAGTAAATATCAACATAAATGATACACATTCAATATTATTATTATTATCATCGTCATTGCAAGTAGTATTTTTTTTGATTTGTTGGTATTTTGGTATAAGGGTGAAAATACTCACAAAATGTTTATTTCATAAAATTACTGCTTAGAAATAACTGTCCAAAAACTATGAAAAAGAGGAACTTATATCAAAAAAAGTTTATTCTTATTTCAACTTAAATCCCCCCCCCCAAATCATTATTAACCTTTTATATTTTGTTTTCTTCCACTAGAAAAACTTCTGATTAACATCATTTCCATAACATATTTGCTAATTATGAGTGTTTTAATGAATCATTAAACACTCTTTATGTTCTTCTACCTCTACCTTTGGTAATCTCTAAAATTCAATCATACATACAGTTTCACCAATATTCTCCAGAAGAACTGTTGAACCATCAGAAAGAGCATTCTCAATGACTTCCAGATAATGTTTGTGGGAAAGTCTGATAACCTGTGTAAGAAATGTATGGAAACATAATTGTAAAAAATGTAAAATAAAGATATTTCTCAACTGAATAACTATGGTTACAGTAAAAAAAGTTACTACAATTTGAAACATCAATGACTAGACATCAGTAACTTAGACATTACAATTAAATAAATAATTATTTACTTATTTTGGACAGCTGGGATTATAAAGTAGACTAATGCATAAAGACTACTGAAATTCATTGAGGAACAATTTCTTTCATATCTTAGTCCACTGCTCTGTTTTTCCTTTTTATCTCATCCCCTCCTTCCTCTCACATTTCTTTCCTATCTTTTCCACATATCATTCTCACTACCCCACTCACTTTTCCGTGCTAACATAGCTCTCTTAAAATTTAATGCAGTTCTTTCTGTATCAGTGTTTCTCAACCTATGGTATGCATACCACTGGTGGTACGTGAGCCAATGTTGAGTGGTATGCGAACTAAGTAAGAAAAAGATAATATTAACATAAATAAGTTTTCCCCGAACACATCTGGTTAGTGGTACATTTAATGTGTTAAATTAGAATTAGTGGTATGCCAGCAAAAAAGGTTGAGAACCCCTGCTCTATATCATATGAATGTTGAAAGATTTGAGGTTTTCACAGCGGTGAGTATGAAGATTTCTGTCTTCTGGGTTGTTGCGCTGTGTAGTCTGGTCGATGTTAACCAACCTTTCAGAGGTCATACTGCCTCCGTCAGAAATATTCATATCAATGTTATTTATTAGTTCTTAGTCTCAAGCATTAGAATCAATCAATTTTTTCCTTAAAAATGCTATAAAAATTTGAGTGTATATCTAATTTGGGGCACATGCTTTGGAGAAGTAGAATATTTCTTTTGACCATTCTCATATCTGGCTTTAACAATATCTAGCATCCCACTGTAGCCTTCAGAACATTCCATTTTCCACATTTATGATGGGAAAAACTAGCATGAATTTTAATGCAGGCAGTAAAACAAACAAAATTTACTCATGAAAATTATGGTTTAAGTGCCACTGCCACACTATTAATATCTATAAAAGTAAAACCTATTCAACAAAACCCTTTACTTTCTTATGATGGAAAAATTTGAGTTTGGAATTTTCTGGGCTTGATCCCATAAACATTTAAAAACATCTAAAAACAACTACAAAACCTGCAAAAAATGGAAACAAATAGTCCAAAAATGATATTTCTCCCATAAATACTTTACAAAACCCCACAGCAACAAAACTTGAGGTGGTACATATATGCAAATATACATATAAAGACTACCACTGTTAATAATTATAGACACATCATACCTTGAGTTCACTGCCATATTTATTTTTTATCCATTTGATACCTTGCAGCTGTGGATCAATCATCAGTGGCCATCTTTCTGAGTTTGTTAGCACAGTCGCATTCTCAGAAGACATCCTGTCATTAGGAAGTCCTTCATTGTTCCACTGTGCAATTTGTGCATCATCTGTCAACAGCTTCATGGGATCAAGATCAGGGGTGACTGGTATGGCAGGGACCAGTTTCTTGAGAAATGGTTCCCAGTATTTCTTGAGTAGGTCAATTCTATACATACGAGTAAAACATCCCATGTAGGAGATGAATGCTGTTACCATCAGAATGTCCCCAGGAAGTGTTACTAACTGCTTCCTGTAATTGGCTACACTATCCCTCCAGCGAATGTTTTCAGAGGCCAATCCATTTACCAGCCGATTAGCCACGTCTATGGTCTTTTTAGTAGTATCAGCTTCAGCCTGACACTTCAGTTTGGCATTTGATGCTTCTTGGAACTCAGCTGTCAGTACAGCAAGTTGTTCTTCAAGGGAAGCAATCTGATTGTTGAGAGCTTTTAAACGTTCCTGGGCAGTAGACAGCTCAGAATTTGCCTGGAGCAAAGCTTGCCGTTTCGGTTCTACCACAACATAAACATCATAAAACTTTATGATGTTGATGACCCAGGCACACAATCCTGCTGCTGCAAATGATTTGCTCAAAACCTTCTCTGGTTTAAACTCAGGATCTTTCATGTATTCCTGGAGGGGAAAATAAGCAAACATACAGCTTCCTACATTTGTTTAACCACATTTTTTTTCTTAGGGAAACAGTTGCTGGATCCCTGATGTGACAACAGACCCAGTGCTTTTTACAGATGTAAACAAATCAGGTTAAGTTTTAAAATGTTCACAGGCATGTTTACAATCTATGTCCACACAGAATTTTACATGCATGTCCCAAAAGGTTAATTAGTTATATCCATGAAAAAGTTTCAAAGGTGTCACTCCCATCTCAGAAATTTGCATGGCCTCCACACTGGAATTACTGACAGTAAAAAACTAAAGAGTACAAAGATGGGGCAGTTCCTTGTGGAATGAATATTCCAGATTTTAAAAATGTAAGCTACAAGCAAACAATTTACACAAAGAAATATTGGAGATTTAATTATGAAACATAAAACTTCTGAACAAACTAACACACTCATTAATTTCTAACCTGAACAGCCTTGTACACATCAGGATGAATTTCTTCTTTAGCATAATGGATGAGGTTCTCTAGGAAGGCATCAACCTTTCCCATTATTAATTTGCATGCTTTCCAGCTACGATCCTTGGGAATACGCCCCTTACTAGACAAGAGGACAAGCACAGCAGCCGTCACATTCACCACTGCAGGTGGTGGGGATCCAAATGACTTCAGCTCTGTCAGGTTTGTTTTGTTTAATGTATTGAGCGCCTCCTGTGCTGCTGTGAGTGCTGGTTCTGCTCTACGCAAGTCTTCCTCACACATTTTTTGCTTGATGGAAACATCTTTTTCAATCTCTCGTACTTTCTTCTCCTCCTCTGCAGCATTTGCTTTCTCCTCTGATACATACATTGTCTTACTACGAACAATCTTTTGTAAATAAGAAAAATAAAATAAAATTAGGCTATGTTTTTGTACAGACAGATAAAATTTTGACTTACGTCATTTTTGGTATGATATTCCTTTATGAGATAAAAACTTGAAACAAATCAATCCAGAAGTTAAGTTGAATGAAAGTATTCTCTAAAAACTTCATGATTTTCATATGATAAAATCATTCAGAAATAAAAATGTATACATATACATACACATACACACAGAAGCATGCATATGAGAAACACAATCTGCAAAAAAAGTTTAGTTGGAATCAAAGGAACTAACCACTTGTGAAATGTAGGAACAGATGGAAGAAAAATATTAAAGTGGATCTTGGGTTACAAAGATGTAAATGTGATTGAACTAGTTTAATATTGGATTCTACAGCAGGATTTTATGATCAATGGTGATGAACTTTCAGGTTTGGTACATGCAAAGTTTTCATGAATAAGTAAAGCACTAACAGTCAATGACTCAAGGAAGATTCTGTACCAGTTAGTTCTACTGAATAAGCAAATAAAACAAATTCATACTCGAATTAGATCATCAGCAGCAATATTCTTCTCATTTAACTCAATTTCTTGTTTTGCAAGGACCAATTTCAAATCATCCACTTGTGCTGCTGTTGTTTTTAACTTCTCTAAACCATTTACTAGTCGCAAGATTCGACCCTTCAGGTCGTTTGTCTTTTCCGAAACAAGTTTCCCATACAGACTTATCTGCTCCAGGAATGTTTTTGGTGTGGTATAGTTGTAACGCTTTTCATTCTCCAGGTACTTCTACAACAATAACAACAAAACTGAGTAGAGATCATCTAACAGGGACATCTGTGGAACAAAATACTGCAGATGATTATAAGCATTGTAGTTTTGGTAATTTCTGTTCTTCTGAGTTCAAGAAATGATTGCTGAGGAGACTAAAGACTAAGTGGAGAGATCAAGTGACAGAAAATATACATAACAAGGTCAAGAAAGAGTGGACACAAGTGAGAAGAGCATTTGCGCAGAACAAAAATGAATGGAGATTACTCTAAAAAAAGAAGAAGAAGAAGGTACAATTATCAATGGCTAATGACAGTTTTATTGATCTCTAGAACTGAATTTATTATGATTAAATATTGGCCTGGATATCAATTATTGTATCTGAAGTTCTGAATGGCTTCCTCAGCTGATACCATAAAAATCCTCCAAAATTTATCATACACAATTATTCTGCCATTTTTTATTAAAGATGTATAAAAAGCATAATTAGCTTTTAAGTAAAGCTGTCCTGCTACACATCATGGTGGTGCTTGGGGGAAGAGGAGGTATACTGGTCTACTCATTCTTGACCTCAGCACTGGATGGGGGTGAGTGGTCAGTGTCATGCCCCAGCTAAACTTTATCCCTGAGGAAGGGACCCCTGATACCCATTTGCTAGGATGCCAGGTGGACCCCAGAGCCAGTCTCAATGCAGAAGCTATAAGAAAAGTCCTTTGCCCCTGCCAGGCATCGAACCCCACTCTCCAGTCCATAGTCCAACACTATGCTGACCGAGCTAACTCAGTCCACAAGGAACTTACATTGTATGGAAATAGGGAATTCAAACCCAAATACTATGAACTATATATGCCAGACTTTAACATTAGGGTGTATGGTAAGCTGGACCACATGTAAGCTGTGATGCAAGGCAGATAATGTTAAGCAAACCAAACAACAAACACATATGCAACTAACATGTGACATATCATTGACAGATGTATGGACATAAGCCATGAAGAGTGAGATAGATTGTTGAAGTTCATCAGGAATATCTTCAACCTCTTGAAGAAATTGGGCAGACACTGATTCAAGTGCTTCTTGAGGCCACTCATGGAACCAGTCAATAGCAGTGCAATTTGTGATTGATGGAAACTTCCGGGAACGCACTCGGAGTGTTGACCCAACTGGAGAGAAGCACAGAACTACCTTCATTTGACGACGTACTCTATCAATGAAAAATCGCCAACAGTTCTCTTTTGAATCTTGTAAACCATTGCTTTTTACTTCATTTCGCAGAGTCCCAACTATATTTTCCACTTCATCATCAGTAAACAGGTCAGGAATCTCACCAGATGCCAACATATCATTGATCAGAACAAGGAAACGTTCTTCTGCTACTTGTGCATCTGTCATTAAGAAAACAATCCCAACACTCTTCAGGCCAGCTTTAGTATATAATCCAGATAAATCAGTTTTCATATCCTGAAACATGAATCAAACATAGTAACTATGTGTTTTTTCCAAATTCTATCATATTATTCTAAATATTACTATAATATTCAATTAAATTCCATGGCTGAAATACCATAATCACCTGGACTTGACTGTGACCAGGTATCAGCAAAGAAATTATAAAGAGTAGCTGAATATCAAATGGTATTTGAGTAACAAAACAGAATATGTTGAGGTAGTGGTCAATTTACTGTTTATTAATTTATTCGACTGAGCTGTGTCAACTGAAAGCATTATATCATGTCAGTGAGAAATCACTGGATTACAGTTGCTACCTGTAAGGAATATCCTTTCCTCAGCTGAATCTGAAACACTTCAAGTGATGAGATGAAAGCTGACAGCCTGGACAAAGACTGCTTTCCAGAACCTCCTACTCCAACCAAAAGTGCATTACCCCGTGGCCCTTCCAATATGCGACTGATACGGCACACATGATGCATTGCATCCTCAAACAACACCAGATTCATTGCTGCCACAAGATCATTGTACTGAGAGAGAGCTGCAAGAAAACAATGTTTTGGTAAACCTTGTAAATTGCAAGCAATAAAGTCCATAATAAATAGGCTCTGAAAATATGAACTTCATGAACTAGAATGAAGTGGCATACAACCTAATTCAATAATATTTGTGAATATGGCAACAAACTTCTTGTCTTGTGGGTTGTAATGCCATTTGGAAATTCCTTAAAGGTGGAGGCAGTATGTTCCTCCAAACTATTGGTATCTATTTGAAAGTCACCATGGTATTTCAACCAAGAAGACAAACACTGACATTCTCAACACTGCAAGAACCCCAAATCTCATGTAAGAACAGCAAAGGAGGAAGACAAACAAAATCAGATAAAAAGATAAAAATAAAATAAATAAGGAGTTAAATAAAAGGAGAGAAAAGAAGAAACAAAGAATTGAAGAAAGAGAAAATGAATAAAGACAGACAGGAAGAAAGTCAAGAAAGGAAGTGAGAGAAATTTGGATGCAAAGTTAATCAGTTATGTGGATAAAACCAGTAAGAAGTAAGTACTGTAAGTTTGGGAGCTGGACATCATAGTGATATGAGTGTGTAAATATTATATGAAATACCTTATTATGTGCCTGCTATTGAGTAGGAATAAGATGTTAAGTATTTAACTAGGTAATTCCAAGATGTCCTCTATATGTGCAGAGAAATTCATACCTTCTTGTAAGAGTTTGTTCAGATGTTCCCATGTTTTGATGGGCATGTACTTGGATTCGCCAATTCCCTCTGCAAAATGACAGTATATGAGTGGCTTTGAAAAGAGCTTTCCTTCATCCAAATCTTCAAACCCTGCTTTTTTAATGGTTTCAATGACTATCTTTCCAAAGCTGTCAATGTCATTTTGATCAACTAGTTTATCTCCATATACTCTGTTGGCTTCGTGCATCCACAGTCGTATCAGCTCTGTCTGATTTGATATGCTCTCAGAAATACTGTGGAGCATTCCCTGCAAACATCAAAACAACTTAGTGACGACATAGGTTAGCAAACAAGAGTTCTTTCTCTAAACTTTATGTGGAAGCTACTTAGTTCAAATCTCAACCAGGTTACTGTCTAGTCTAACAAACCAACCAAATCTCTCCATGCAGCAGAGTCCTTGGCAAGCTGAGAGCATACACCTTTAGACAAGAAACTCACCATCTTCCACAGAACTTAATTGTTCATTACCATGTTCACAAGAGCACACCACCAGTTGCTGTTCTGAGTCAGAATGGTCCAGCACACATCCTTCCACACTAATTTCCTAAAATACATTTTAACATTACCCTCCAATCTATTCCATGTTCTTCTGAGTGCTCTTTTCCCTTCAGGCTTACCAACCAATATTTTGTACATTTTGCTCATGTTTGACTGTGTGCTACGTGTCCCACCCATCACATCCTCCTTGATTTGATCATTCTAATATTATGTGGTAAAAAGTATTTATTAATTATAAAGCTCCTCATTGTGCAAGCTTCTACAGCATTCTGTTGCTTTATTCTTCTGCACTCAAAATTCTTTCCTAAACACCCTCAATCCATTAATGCGACAGACCAAGTTTCACACTCATAAAAAAGTAATAGGTAAGACTATAGTTTTCATCTTTATATGATTCTGAATTGCATGGTAACAAACATTCCCAGATTTTAATCTCTTCTTAGTTTGTTTTCAACATTCCCAGCTACTTGAACTTCGCCACATTAAAAAGAGCTACTTTTACATTATGACTGTCCTGCAGTTTGGTCATGAGACATGAACATAAGCTGATGTGCCCCATTCATGGTTATAATGGTGAATGTAAAAGAAAGCTGTCCCCTGCTTTAGCACCATAGTATGGAGGTGTAATAGGGCATGGTGGTATGATTTAATGTACCTGGAATATATTGGACAAATCTCTCAAGTTGAAAATGTAGTGGAATTTTCGTGCAGTTGGCAAGAACAGCTGTGACATCCTTTGATGTAGAGACAGTGCTGCAGTGACCAGTAAAGATGATGCTCGTCCTACATTGGGTGGAAACTTAAGATGTGGGTTTGAAAGATGCTGAACCAGCATCTCTGTGTATATCCTTGTCAGTGGTTCACCTGTTGGAAAATTAACTGCAAACACGCAGAAGTGCCGCTGCAACCGAGGGTTGATGGTAAAGCTACCAGCAGTTGGGTTCATACAAGATACATACTGGCAGTTATGAATATCCTTCAGTTGCAGTTTAGCGCGGTCATACCTGAAACATACAAGAATGTAGATGTAAACTGTTATGAGTTCAAAATGGATTATTGGGACAGTAGATCTCTCCTAAGAGGTCAGTAAATCATCAATATGTTTTCAAAGCACCAGTTTCCCATGCCTCATATTATATGGTACAAATTATAGTCTATATTAACATTAGAGCCCTGATAATCTGACCTTTGGTTATCACAAATTCCATTTTATCTGATACTCAGAAGCAAGTATACTCATCAATAATTTCTTTAAAAAAAACTCTTTCATTTAAAATTTACGTTGTGCTAAATACTATTTTTATTTGTGAGATTTTTTCATTTGATGCCATATTGTATTTTCTTAATAATTTAATATCATAAACTGATTTGATATTTATCCTCATCGTTTTTAATAGTCTTCTGTATTATCTGACATTTTTGATTGTCTGCCCATCCTTTGGACCCATTTAAGTCAGACAATTAAAACACTATTGCATTAATATATCTATACATGTTTCTTACATTGGATTTCAGGTTCTCATGGCAGCATATATGTAGTTGGCTGTTTTCTGGGTCATAGCACTGCGTAATCTGGTAGAAGTTTAATGACGTTTCAGAAGTGCTTACTGCCTCCATCATCAAAGTGATGAGTGCCCTGATGATGGAGGCAGAAAGCACATCTGAAACGTTGGTAAATGTCTACCAGACTATACAGAGCTGCAACCCATTAGACAGCCATCTTAATGTTTATTATGATATACAAATTAATGCCTTAAGGTCATAACTTTATTAATGCTTAAAATGTCATTTGCAACTAAGAACAATATGTAAGATAATTCATATCGTGAGAAATTTTCCATTGATATATAATGAAAAGGAAGTTAATTAAGAATTGACTTACTTAGTAAGAATCTGTGCTAAATAAAGTATGAATAGTCAATAACAATTTTTTTAGTCTCTAAAAAAGCCAACCTCTTACGTGCCAATGTTGGCATGTAGGGGAAAGCAGGTATAGCTCCTACTCATTTTGAACCTCAGCACTAGAAGAGAGTGAGTGGTTAGAAGCATACCCCAACCACACTTTACCCCAGGCAATGACCCCTGGATGGGCCCCAGAGACGGTCTGGACACAGAGTCTAGAAGAAAATCCTCTGCCTCTATTGGGTATCAAACCCCAATCGCCCAGCACATAGCCAGTCACTCTACTGACTGAGCTACCTGGCTCACTTAGTTTCTAAAAGAAAATAAAAAAGGAGTTAGCTGAAAGCATTTGTTACAACTGTGATAAAATATTATTATTTTTTATTTATTTAGTGTTCTGTCAGACGACAGGTCCATATGAACAGGATCCTTCCATCCTTTTCTCGGACTGGGGCCTGTTCATATACGTTCTTGGCAAATGATCCAGAAGTGGTTTGCCATTGCCTTCTTCTGTGTGTGAATGGAGTAATTGTTGGGATGCCACGGAGAAACCGGGGAAGCCCGCGGAGGAAAACTCCGTGTTGCCTAGACCACGGCCTTGCCCAACACAAGTTTCAAATTCGGGCACCGCCGGGAAACGAACCCGAGACCCCAGTATTACAAGGCCAGCGTTCTAACCGCTAGACCACCGTGGCATCTGATAAAATATAACGAACATAATATTAATTAGAATGTATGGACTGACATACATTAAGCTGTGGACCAGCAGTGGTATGGTTAACAAATATTGCTTTGGCAGATAGCATTCATGGTTGGTCTTGATTTTTATTTATTGCAGATGCAAAGAAATTATTGACAAAGTTAATCATGTGTTAGAATATGAACTGGGATAGCTCAGGCAATAAAGTGTTTGGCTGTGGGCTGCAAAATCATTATTTACCTCCCCAGTTTAGTGTTAAAATTAATTGTCCTTGCAGAGAAGTGTTAAATGCATATTTTGCTGCAAGTAAAGAAGTAAACACACATACCAGTGACCATAATCCAGGAACTGCCTAATTAATGTATGTGGCTGCACGGTCCCATATGTGTCAACCTCAGGCATATTCATATCATCTATGAAGTAAACCATTGTTTTGTTGCCTGGTGGCCCATAGTTCCTGCCTGCCTTCTTCTCCAAAGGCTTCTCAAGTACTTTCTGTAACATTTCTGAAGTGGTGTAAAAATTGAATGGAACATTGGTTACTGCATATGAATCGGGTAGAGAAAGTAGCTTCTCAGCAACAATCACACTCTTCCCAGAGCCTGCTGGTCCAACCAACATCACAGGAAGTTTCTTTGCCATCAGTAGGTTCACGAAATAGCGAATACACGTTGTATCTGATGTGGGCACTAGAGTAGTCTGTAGAAAACACATTTGTTAGTTTTTTATACACTGTGATTTCTCTTAACCTACATTAGCCATTTATAAAAGCTTAGACTCTGTCTAGCTGTCTGTGTTCACACTATCATACTGCACAACTGTTAACCCCAGAGTTATAGTTCAGCCAGCATACCAGTAATAAGGGTTTTAAAATAGTGTCTTCTTTATAGTGTTAATAGTTGTTTGTGTGCTTATTTATATTATAGTAATAAGGGGTTAAAATTTCCTATTCTCACATAAAAAATGCTAAACTACCAAGCAGATTGAGATAGGTCTAATATGAAAAAAAACTTCAGACTTTCTATTGTATCTATTCTACTCATAGTTTTCCATTCATGTATAGAAAATCTCATGGAGGTAGGAAATTGTGTTCAGAACAGTACGAACTTTGTGGAGAACAGCTAAGAAGTTGCATGTTTACCTGAAGTGGAATTTCATAGTCCAACTCATAGGGCTTTACCATGTCATTCCATGGCAGGAAACATTTTGTTTTGTTATCTATGTAATAGTTAAACACAGTGCCTTGTGCTGGATATTTCACTGTCTTAAATTCATTTGTCCACCATTTGGAAAATTCCATCTGGTAGTCCATCAGCTAGAAACAATCTCAGACTTATAAAATTAATAAAATTAATGACCCAGAAAAATACCACAAAACTGATCAAAAGAGGACATACATCCCAAATATATACAAACCTGGTCTTGAAACGTGGCAGCTCCAAATGCCCACACAGAGGCAAACACAAAATATATTTCATACCATTCCTTAGGACAGTCAACTGGAGTGTTGGAAGGTGTGAGAAGGCAATCCAGTAAATGGCACAACATGTGAATGTGGGAGATTTCAGCAATGGGTGTAATTTTCTTGAATCGTGAACGACAAACTTCCAGGCATGGGGGCACATATTTGTCAAACAGGATGGTAAGATTTCCTTTCTCAGATTGCTGTTCACGCTGATCAATCCAACTGGCTACAAAACTAAAGGTCATCAGACACAAGAAAACTATTAGTCAAACACCAATATCAATCACATTTTTGGTGAAAATAATTTAGACATAAGCCATGAGGTTTAATCCTTGATATGGTGATACTGATAAACATTAATTTGCTGAGAAAATAACCTAAAGAACAGAGCTGGCCTGCAGTGAAATAAACCAATCTTCTCAAATGAATAACAGAAATATTCAAACACTACATGTACTTTGCATAGAAATATCTAATTCAGTTTCTTTTTTAATAAACAAATAAATATCAATAAAATGAAGGCCTGAAGATGGATCCATCGGTTCAAAACACGTTATAATAAATTAAATATTAAGGCATGAGTAGGCAGTATTAAAGGTGCGTAAAGAAGATCAATAATAATATACATAATTTCTTCTGCATGTCTCTCCAGCACAATATTAATAAAATATTTGTAAATCTATGAGAAAGAAAACAAGAAAGAAAGAGGGTAAAAGGAAGAAAATAGTATGCTAGGAATGTAATTGAAGTTTTAGGTGTTATTAAAATCTGGTAGCTTAAAACATTTTTTTGATACATACGGGCTCCAACCCAAATCCTGAGGGTTAATGTAGAGGATACCAGCTCGTGACACAGTGGCAGGGGTTGCAGTTCGCAGTGAGGCAATTTCAAATATGAGACGCATCATCTTTGTCAGAGCAATGCGTTCATTACTTGCTAGTGTCAACACCTTATTATCATCCATCACTGTGTTGAGAGACTCAATCCACATAGGGTCAATATCTCCATCTAATAAAATCCATTTTGGTCCATCACCTGACATATTAGCTTGATCTCGAAACAGTGCAGGTATTAGACCTACAAATTGTGCAGATATCATCATAAAATTATCTAAGATAACAAAGAATTACTAACGACAATAATTCATCAAGTTCTGTTTGTTTCTTAGTTTATTTAATCACACATTCTAAACCACTCAAGTTACAGAGGATTGAATGATTGGATGCTTATGAACAATTAATTGGAAAGTCTGTAGATGGAAGAGGTTGTAGCCTAGTATGAAGTATTATTCCAGCATTTGTCTTGAGAGACTGAGGAAAACCACGGTTATAAACTTTTGGGTTAGACACAGACACAAGAGGAATATTTATGGAAGGACAGAAATTACAGAAGACTCTACAATGCAGGTGGAAATATTTATGATAGTTATGACTCTGAAATGTTGGCAACCCCCTACATAGTATTGCAACTTAGAAGGTCACAGTCTAAATTGTTTGTTACAGTTATGATCCTTTGAAATATAAAATGTGAGGATTTGCTCTGCTAAGCAGAGTATACTTACCATCCTTCCATTCCCGTGTAATTGGGTTGATGATTCCAAACAGCTCATTGTTGGTGACTGCTTTAGGATTAAGGTCATTATACACAGGTTTCCTCCTCTGGTTCTGGTATGTTTTAAACAGGGTACGCCACACCATTGTCTTACCTGTCCCTGCATTTCCAACAATGAAGACAGAGTGTCTAACTTCTAACAATTCCTCAAGCTGCACAATCTACAACAAAAACGATATGAATCAAGCACATCATATTAATTCTGTGGCCTTATCCAAGTAGTTTTTAATTGTTAACATAGTAGAGAAAAGTAGCATGCAGAATCTGAATATGAGTTTAATATCAATCTCCATAAAAACGTTCACATTTCTAGCTTCAGCAGTTCTTCACTTTCTCCATCAGACTAAAATTATAAAATATGCAGAGTAGACTAATGACTCCAGAACAAAAAATAAGTAACACCTTTAGTATGAAGTTGTCCTCTGGCTGCAGTTTCAAATCAATAGCTGCCTGCCTGACCATCTTCTCAAAATCGAGGTCTCTCTTACGTGGGACATCAAGAGCAGGGAACAAGTCTCCAATTAGTCCCATAAATACAGGAACATCATCTGTCACAATCTTGGGGATATTGAAATCACGTAATGCCCGCATGAGCACCTGATCTTCAGGTCGTCCACGATCTCCACGCTGTAATGACATGATTACACACTGGTTTCTGGGTTTATCTGATCAACAGAAATAGGCATGACGCATTTTAAGTTGACACTGTACCAGTCTGAGGGTATATTTAGTAAGTAATTTGACTCACAACAAGCAGCCATCACAGCCATATAATCGTTTTTCTATGTATATATATTTTCAGTTTGAAGTTGTAAAGAAGGAAGAAGCATAACTGTAAGAAGACTTTTACTGCAGTAAGCATCATTTAATCTACCACCAACATGTTATAGCTAATGCTTTCAGTTATGTTCCTGTAAACAATCCTGATTTGTGATCATCCTGGGAGTGGAGAAGGAAATTAAGTAGGACTTGAGGTTCTCACAGTGGCATGTACAAAGATGGATGTCTTCTGGGTTGTAGCACCATGTAATCTGTTTTACCAATACTTCAGAGACTCCTATTGCCTTCATCATCAGGGCGATGTGTAAGCACTGTTCTGATGATGCAGGCAGCAGGGACCTCTATAACACAAGTAAACTTCTACCAGACTACATGACACTACAATCCAAAAGACAGTAATCTTTGAAAAGAAAAGTAATTTCTCTGAGGGCATGTATGGGATGGATTAAATTACGAAAGATGTTAAGACAATGTCAAGTATGATAGCTATAAGAGGGGACCTATAGCTTGGACCTTAAACAATAATGGAGCTTTGCATTAATCAAATTTACAAAGTCTTACATTCATTAGCATTAAGGCAGTGAAAATTAAATTAATTCATGTGGTTAGGCACACATCTTTTAGTACAGAAGTCCAGTAGATCATTTAATTTTATAATGGTTTCTTAACTAAGGGATTAAATTGTCATTGTGAGACTATCCTGGCAATTTCCTGAAGAATTTGAGGAAAATTAGAAAAAACCTCAGTCAGTATAGCCAGTCCTAGGTAATGAATTGAACTGGGTATTTTAAGAATAAAGACCAGCTAAATAGCTGATAAGCAGTACTTGCACAAACTGTTGCTGTAGTTGTCTGTATTAGCAAAACTTCTTTAATTGTATATACAATGTAAAACTTCATTGTGTAGCAGGATACACATGTTATATATTATTATTATTATTCAGTGTTCTGTCTTACGACAGGTCCATTGCTCTGCCCAAAAAGAGCTCTCCAGTTTTCCTTATTCTCGTTTTAAATATTTATAAGAGTCAAAGTGAAGTCATATGCACTTACTTTTAATGACCCTGCCACCACAAGGACAGACTTGATTGCTCTGAGTCCCCAGTCATAGTGATCCTGTTTTGACAGAAGTTCTTGACACAGTGTGTACAATGTGATGAATTTGCGGGCAAGAAGACGAGCTTCCTGGAAACCTTCTGCCACCAAATTGATTTCACATATCAGCTCACTATCTGGTACCACCATAGCACATGGCCTGGAACACAATAAAGATGAAGCCAATGCCATTTTTAATATGAGATATTTGTATTATATTTTGTGGAGTTTAAATTTCAGCCTTCCATGGTTTTAAGATAACAAAATTATCTAAAGACATACATAGAAACCTCTCACTTCCTTAAAAAAATCAGAATGTAATTTAAGAGCTTTCTAAACAACTGCATTCACCTGAATATAAGGCACACATTTTGTTTTTGAATATCTCTTGAAAGCTAACTGCTCATTATAAACACAAACACTTTTTTCAGAAGCAGCCAGTAAGACTTCAGATAAAATTAAATATGCATGAATATTATCTGTAATGAATTATATTGGATGTATATGAAGGAACAAATAAACCAAATAATTAATTAACTGACTGACTACCAAGGATTTATCTGACAAACTGAATATCAACATAGTAGCTAAATACATAATCAGCTGGCTGACTGACATGACTGACCAGCCAAATAGCTTACTTACTAATCAACGAATTGATCAATCAAATCTACTAAATTTCTAATAATGAATGTACAACAACAATTATTATTAAAGCCTGGCATAGGATAAGTTCCTGATCAGTTCAATCCAGATCGTATCATCCAGCTTATACTATATTTACCTAAGATCTATTTCAAAATTATCCTTCCATATCCTTCTCAATTTTTCAAATCATTACTTCGCAAAATGTTTTCCTTCCAAAATTCTGTAAGCATTTCATTTCCTGTACCTGAGCTACAAATACAGGCAAATTGATTAAATTATTACTAACAAAATGAATGAACAGTAAAAAAATGTAAAAATATCACATTGTGCCTATGAGCTACATATTTATGTATCTGGATTAAAATAACATATTGAAAATCGTAATTTTACCTGAAGAGAGCCTTCAGATTTTCTGGCAGCTCTGCTCGACCAGCATAGCCAGGATTCATGGTGATGAAAATTCCAACAGTTGGAACAAGAGAAATTATGTCACCAAAGAAGTTAAACTTAGCTTTCTTGTTCTTGATTGCATCCAGTACTGTTTTCACTTGCACAGACACCACAGATAACACTTCTATTGAGATGCGGTTGAACTCATCAAAACATCCCCATGCTCCAGTCTGCGCTAAGCCCTTATAGATGTTGCCACAGGACTGCATAATTGAAAACAATGTACACTAGAAAAATTGTTCCTTTACCTGAGTTTGATGTAATTTATATTGACTTTTTTACAACATATGTCTGCTTTGGTTTCAAACTATGCTAGTGTAAACTACAAGGGCAATGTAATGAATAAAGATAACTGAGGGTTCCACTTAACTGAATAGAAACACTAAATTCTTCTGTCTATAATTAAAATATTCCCAGAATTAACTAAACAGCAAAGGAGTTACTCTTTGAGTGGTAAAAATACATCTGGAAAGTGTCATGCAAGGAATCACAATAATGCTAATAAATGTCAAAATACTTCACATAAAATACTGACACTTTTACAGGAACTGGTTAACATATTTATCTGTTTTTACAAAAACAGATAATTATTAAGCATTCAATGTGCTCCACCTGTTGGATTTTCTGAAAATTGCAGCAGATGCTTGTGTGCCTCTCAGTGAGATGCTGACACTATAAGGGTTAATTTAGATATAAGAAACTAATAATTATTTCTTAATTTCAAAGTATGTCATTTTTGCAGAACCAAAGAAGACATGAGTTGTTTAAATATATAATAGACATACAGAAGATGGAATAAGCAATTACTGACTTAAAGAGTTCAGCGTATACAAAAATAAACAGGACCCTTCCTGATATCGTATAGATTTACAAATAAAGTCTACAATGAACAAAATTTGTCAAAATCACAAAATAACTTAATAAACCATAGCTTCTTAAATGTAATAAAATAAATTCAGCAGTAACCTCATCTTTTATATCCACTAAATGATCACCTTGTAATCCATCTGCTCTGAACAGTTGAACACATACACCATTATACCCATAGCTCTTCCCAAGTCCTTGGTTGTCTCTGTTTTACCTGTACCTGCAGGACCAGCTGGAGCTCCACCCATAATTAAATGCAGTGACTGCAAGAAAATGTACAACAAATGCAAATAAATGGCTGATTTTATGAGTTGCTAAACTTGTCAAGAAATTCCCTGTCTTTTATGCATCCAAATGTTCATTACCATGTTCAAACAGCCCACTTCAGGACCCTATAACGGGGTACACGACTCTAGAGCACATTATCACATGCTATTTCTTTAATATTATCATATCTATGTGTATATAACCTAAATGTTCTATTCCCTTTAGATTTTATGGTCAACATTTTACATGTATTTCTCATCTCTGTGGATTTTACATGCTAATGTTTTTAATTCCTGAAAAAAAGTTTCTTTTCTTTAAATCAGCAAATATTTCCAAATTAAATTACTTTGTTATAATAAAGTAAATATTAAGTTCAAACATTGAAGTTTAAATAGTATCCTTGAATTATACTGTTTAATTAAATTAAATTAAATTATTTAACGACCCGTTCTTCAAGTGCCTGAGCACTGTGGGTCCCAACTTTTCATTGGCTTGATCTATAGTCATTCGGTACGACTCCTTGGATGAGGGATTGGCCCGTCGCAAGGCCTCTACTTGTACACGGGAAGCACAACACAGAAAGACGCGGAAAAACATCCATGGCTTAAGTGGGATTCGAACCCATGGTCCCAGCGACCAAGCAGCACAAGGCCCACGCCTCAGAACGCGCGACCACTGCGGACCCTGAGCAACTACTGAAATATTTACAACAAACATAAAATTGTAATAAATTTAAAATAAGGACATTTATTACATACTCTGTGTTAAATTAATAGAAGTAGAGTACACTTCACATTGCTCTTTCTCCTTATACTGATTTAATGCTCACCTGTGTCAAGGTTATATAACAACGATCAGTGAGTGGAGTAATGACAAGACGAGTTGTGTTGCCCAGATATTCATGAGCATAACGAAACTCAGCATCACAAATGTTGCAGAAACAGTCTTTCATCTTCTCATCCCATCTATGAAATAATAATTACATGCAAATCATAAATTCACTGTTTTAAAGGCCATGAATTATGCAATCAGCTGCCTTCTCCAGGAACATATCTATAAACTGTTAATGACTGGTGTTTTTAACAGATATTGGTTCCATGATCATTTACTTAAAGATATGAGAATTCTTTAAATCTGTCTCTTATGTTCCTCTACCAAATTTGTTTTGTAAATGTTTTTTCTTGGTGGCTGAATGGGCATATTTCAATGACTGGAGAACCTAATGTGAAGTATGGCAAAGTTCAAAAAGTATTAAATATCTATTATTTGCACTGAATGAACATACTTTACAGGTATATTAAAACATATAAAAAGAGAATTAAAATATTTATTAATCCAATTATGGAATAGGCCTCGCTCAAGTTTCCTACACCCACTTATATGTATAGTAATTAATATAGCAAATTCATACAAAATGGACCCCAAAACTTGAGTGTCATCAAAGAATCATATTTTATTTACTGTTATGAAATTATTTTTTGTCACTATATTAATTCCTTTAATATATACGAAAAGTAAAAACTGAGAATTAAACTAACTTATTAATAATATCTAAATAATTTCTAAGATTATATGAATTTTTTGAAAGTTGATTTTTGCTCGTAGATGCCATTTTTGCCCACCCTGTTCTAATTAAATAAGGATTTCCTAAATTTAAACAGTTTATATACTGAAATTGCAAGTCAAAGTGAGTAGAAAATACTTTGTTACTATTTGTAAACAAAAATTCACTGAGGTAAGACAATTCAGATTGAATGGAAAGCTTCAATAATTTGCGTGGCTAAAGTTGATATGATACATTACCTATGTCGTAGCTGTGACTGCCACTGAAAAGCTGAAGCATTTTCCACTTTTGTCGCAATCAACTTGGTCACAACATCTCGTGAGTGCACATCAATGGTACAGATGGTCATTATCTTACGTCTGTCTCCATTTGTCAAGTCACCAAGCAGGAGTGAGATGAGTGTGTTCAACTGAGTTATCTGGAACATGTTATTTATTTTTTAACACATTCACAGTGAGAAAGATAGAAAATGCAATAAGGTGGTTATCTTCTGGGTTGTAGTATCATATAGTCTGGTAGATGTTTACCAATATTTCAGAGACCCTTGCTGCTTCCATCATCAGGGCAATGTTTACTCATCACCCTGATAATTGAGGTAGGAAGGACATCTGAAACGCTGATAAACGTCTACCACACTACAAGGTGCTACAGCCTAGAAGACACCATCTTTGTATTCAAAGCCTTGAGAACCTCAAATCCTACTAAGTGCATAATCAAATTTAGTCAGAAAACCTGAAAGGAAGAGCCCATATAGGAGACCTAAGGATAGATGGGAGGACAACAACAAAAGGGATCATAAAAGGAACAGGATGTGAAGATGTGGGCTGGATTCATGTAGCTCAGGAAATAATTCTCTTAAAATAATTTATAGGTAAAATGGCTTTAATACCTGCTTCTTGTTGTAATCTTTGATTGCATTCTCATAACCCTCATCTAGACGAGCGAAAGCAATATTAACTTCTGTAGTCCACCATATTTGTGTACCACATAAGGAAACCTGTGCAGGATAATCAAAAATCCATTTCTCACGAGGATTATCTTCATAGGAAACCACTGCTTCACCAAAGTAGTATTGCACTGTGCGTCTCATTGTGTCAGTTAATCGATTCAACCAAACTTCCACCTAGATGAACACAGAAGCATTCTTTAAACAAATAGTAAGTACACACATATGAAATAGTTATGTGGCACTCTATATTACTAATTCTGAACCTATAACATAAATTTGGCAATAGGTATGTAAAGCAATTTATTTCTACCTGAAAAAGGAGACTGCCAGAACCAGCCTCTGAAATGTGGAACACACATAAAATATTTATAATTTACCTGGGCAATATACAACATTCAAAGAAAACTATCAAGTAATGAAGATGGATGTTACATGTATTACAATATATTTTTATTTTCTAATGTAAGGTGATTAAGAGTTTTATTAAGACTGAATGAGCTGGACTGGTTGTTTGTGAATGTCAACACATTAAATAAATCAAAATATATCATAAAGAACATGGAAATGTATGCTCCAATAATGCAAATATGTCTTTTCCAAATGTTCTCTTCATGATTCTACATACTTCATTGGCATTAATGTTAATTTATTTAGATTCATATCTATTATTACAGATACAAATTTATTAAAGCAAATATGATTACACTACAGATACCACACAGTGTAACTGTTAATTATACTTGTCTCATTTTGTTAAATATACATAATATGAAAAAGTGTTTCAAATAATAGCTGCAGATCTTCATAGAATCTAAAGTTCATATTATGTACCACTTACTTGCATGAAGAGCCATTTTTAAGGAAAATGATGTTTGAATTTGGGTTGCAAGTAAAATAAGGGTTATATTAGACTTAAACAAATAAAAATTAAATAAGCTTGAAAATTTTAAATTAGACCCTCCAATACCAAATTTAATTAATATCTGTTTGGTACTTTTGGTGACAGAACATGTGGAGATATTTATAGGATCACTCCATCATGCAGAACACATAAAAACCGATTCTTTAACTGTGGAGCTTGCAATAATGTGAGATGCAATATAAGCCAGTGGCCCTGTGGATCTTGCAGTTATGCAATAAACTATTTCCTGAAGGGTAGGACATCTGTTAACAGTATGTAGAAGTTTTTGACTACAATAAATATATTTTTTCCTGCATGACTTTGCGAGATATAGCTTTGATTTCCAAGTTTTAAAAATTTGGGAGGGCTGTTATGATGTTAGGTAGTAGTCATGGCTCTTTTAGTTGTAAACAGATTGAGGAATATGACACTAATAAACTCTTTCTTGCAGATTGTGAATTTCAGGATGAATGTAAGGAAGGTAAGTAGATGAAGAAGTAAAATAAAATTAAAATATATTTTAAGCTTCATTAAACTGGAAGACATATCTCTTTCTTGTATCTCAAAGAACTGAGCCATGATATAAGTATGTTTTTTAGTATTTATATCTTATGGCAATGATATGATGTTATGCATGTCAAATTTACTTTGAAGGACAACAAATACATATGTATGTATGTTCACGCACGAACAAAGAAATTTGTTTCCTGGTGCATACATCTAGACTGAAGAACCCATTAGCTAATATCATCTTCACAGAGGGGCAAACCTGGCCACAACAAAAACTGTGTCATATGTACAGTCATACTCAAATACATCTAATTCTATTAAAGAATACAAATGACTATGCACGTGCAAGAACAGCATAAAATAATATCTGTCCATAGAATACTAACAGCAATAGACATAATTTCCTTTCTGTATAGATTATAAAAATATGGACACTTACCTTGCCTGAACAGTCACATGCTCCACTGAAGTTCACAAACTCTCCATCCTTTGCCCACATGGCAATTGCATTTGTGGTGTTCTTTCCTCCTGACTGCTCAAACTTAAGTTGTGAAATTGAGTCAAAGAGTTTGGTGAGATGCCTGAAATTAAAAATAATTGTATAATTTAATGATGTTTAAATTCTTGTTATATAGTATCAAATTATATGGGAAGACAATCATGTATGGTGAGCACAAAAGATCTGACAAGAATTTGTCAGTTTTCAGAACCCTACTATCACAACAAATTTCAGAATCCTGCATTACATGGTACTTCCACATCAGAAGTTTACAAGATCATTATGGCAAGAAATTAGAAGGGTAAAGTGATCTCTAGTAGCATGATAAAGTTTCATAAAAATTCATCAATTGATTTAAAAGCTACTGGGTGTTAATTTAATTTAATTTAATTTAAACTTTCTGGACTTTCATGCATTAAGTTTAAAACACACTGAAACGTAAATCACCAAATTATTTTCTGCACATGGTGTCATTATTACCTGGTAACTAACTCTGGTTGATTGCCATTGGATAGTATATCAAGTAGATCTGCTGATGAGATAAAGTAGAAGCGTGGATATGCCAATCGCTTAGTTTCCAGATACTCAGCTAGAGCCTTTTCACAAACTGTAAGGTCCTTCTGTAGTACCTCCAACTTCTCAAAGAGGCCAGGTTTGTTTGTTGCTTGCACCACATTTACTGTTTTCACCATATCTTGTAGCAGGACCTGGTGTTGAAATGTGAATAGACAATGAATTATAAAAATGACTACTATTCTGGACATCATTTACCATCTTGTTTTCTTCCAAACAAAATGTTTCAGAAGCAATCTGTTTCTGTCCTCAAGTGAAGAAGAAGGGAGAGGAAATGTTTCCACTCAGCTGGGCCCCTCTAATTTAACACTGACAGTGATCAAGACTTGCTCATTCAAAGGGACCCAGCTGAGTAGGAACCCTTCTTCTCCTGACTATTTCATACCTGAAGATGGAAACAGATCTAGTTTCCAGTTTTGTTTGGAAGAAACCAAGACAACAGATAACATGCAGAATATCAGTCATGTTTATTTTAGCCACTTCAACATCAGAAATCATGTATAAAGTGAAGCTTTGCGGGGACTGAAGTTGATAAAAGATACTTGGGTTACAAGCTGTGTCAGGTGGCTTATAACCCGAGAGTCTTTCATCGACATCAGAAACCATGTCAGATATTCAGTTTGATATAAATAAAACAAGTATTAAAAGAATTTGTGGAAAACTGGTGTTAGATAGACATAGTTTTCTGTGTAAAGAATTCAACTCAATACAGAAGTAAATGAGTTTTATGAAAACAGGTCAAGAAGACTACAGTAACAAGGTGTTAATCTTTAATAAGTTACCCACCAAGTTTCCTAACAGCAATGTAGTTATGCTTCTAGCATCTCCCACCTGAACTACACACCTAGTCCAACACAATCATTGTAATATAAATAACCGAAAATAGTAATAAGAAGAACCATCACGCAAGTTTCTCTATACCCTGCTTGAATTATGACATTTTAATGATATTAATCACATCTTATTAAAAACAGCAAATACTAATAAATGAAGTAATATGCTTACCCGAAACTGTCCGTCAACCTGATCAAATCGTTTAGAATCTTCTGGTAGTTGTTTACGAATATCTTCTGATCCAATAAAAATGGATTCAAGATGCATCCATGTCCTCTGAACCTCAAACCAGACTTGAATAACTTGATCTGCATTGGAAAGTTTCCTTTGCCAATCTGACACTTCTTCCAGAAAATAACCAATATACTTGGAGCTCATCAGATTCTGAAGAGCTACCTATAAAATCAATTATAGTGATGGATATGTTCATTCATAATGATGTAATATTAATTAAAATAATCTTTGACTCCAGACATATTACACATATTGATCCTTTCACTGTTGGATATTTCCCACATGCAGTGAGCCAAGTGATTATGTTCCTTCAGCGTGTAGGATTTTATGTTTTGCACAGATAGAGACAAGAAGTTGCTCTGAAACATTGGCAATCATCTGCAAGGCTATATGGTGTCACAATCTAAAACAAAATGATCAAATTTTTTTTCTCACTATTTTATGCTAAAAGGATGCATGTCATAAAAAATAGTTCAACAACAACATTCTGCTGTGGTACTGACAAAATTCTGTCAGTAACATAGAAATCACTAATGTAAAATTATATGAAGTAAAACTTTCATGTGGGAAAACTTAGAGAAATAAAACTATCATAATTTGTTATATAAGAGTGCATTGGATTATAGCCTTTAAAATATATTGTATTAAAATTCACTGGGTCCAAGATTGTCTTTATTATATAAAAGATACTGCAGAAGCTCACTGTATGAATGAGAACAAACAGTATCTTTAAAACAGGATTTATAATGTACTTTATACTCTTATTTATTAATTGCTTGTCAAACAACTACAGCGATGCAGTAGGGAGCTAAATGAATGAATTACAAGCACCTGTAAGGTTAATTACATGCAAAAAAATTAAATAGGTTAAGTATCATGTTATGAGTGAAAGTAAAGGTCAAAGCATTAACAATGGCACCAGACATAGGTGAAAGGTCAGCTTCATGCTTAAGCTGTTTCATCAGTACTAAAATAAGAGGCCGGGTGGGCTCCAAAGCTGATGCCGATAAAAAGAAATGCTCACTTATATGGGAAATTAAATCCCAGCTACTGATCCTGCAGCAAGCCACTTTATTGCATTATCCTATCAAAACACCAAAATATTCCCTGTACTTCATTACTAATTGTGGGAAATAATCCAATTTTTATAACAAAGTGAGATTTCAGTTTCTCACAGTGGTGAGTAAGAAAGCGCCTCTGAAACGCTGGTAAACTTCTACCAGACTACACAGTGCAACAAAACATTACAACAAACTTGTTTATAACTGTATTTCCTATATTGCAATGTACCTGGTTCTCTTCCAGTGTCTCGATCAACTCCTCACTTGCTCGAATCACTGTGCAGTTGGTTTGAGGATGAATCTCTTTCTCAAACTCCATGCCAGACCAGGTACCATTAAGTTCTTTCAGGACTTTCTCCATAGACATCTCTTTCACTCCCTGGTCTACAATATTCTTAACTTCCTCTTCATATTCATGTAGGTTCAGTGCTAGCAGATCAGCTAGTGTGGTTTTATTATCCATTACAAATTTAACCTTCAAAACATACAGGCATAATTCTGTGAGTTAAATATGTCACTCAAGATTACAAGAAATACCATCAACAATTCGTTAGCACTAGCAGTATTAAGAGACCTGTACTAAAAGAGGACTGAATACACCATCATGCAAAAGAGAGAGAGAGAGAGAAGAAAGAAAGAAAGAAAGAAAGTAAGAAAGAAAGAAAGAAAGAAAGAAGAAGTGAACCAGATAAACATTCTTGTAAATCACTTTCTCTACTACTCACAGTGTATTTTGGTCCAAGACGTTCTACACACTAGTAGCATGGAACAAAGGAAAGCCAAGAATAAGTTACAAAAAGTATGTTAATCTGCATCTACAGATTACAATCCATATGCTGCTGAAATGCTGAAACTATAAGATGTCTGACCTTGGTGGCAGCCATAAGTTGTTGCCAGTGGCGCTCCTGAATGGCTGGGTTCTGCAGTTCTGTGACAGCACGTAAGGAAGTTAGGAGGTTCTTGATCATGGCTTCTACCTTGATGTAAGTGTCCCATCCTCGCATGTCTTTATCCAAAACTACACAAATACAAATACAAATTATTAACTCCAAGAATTACCATTTACAAAGTGCACGCTGGGGCCACACAACCGTACAAAGTACGTCCGTTGTAACGCACATCGTAACGTCCGTCATAGAATTATGAAGGGGCATATAGGGTACAACACATGGAGCATGTGCGCATCGTGTGTGTTGTGACAAGCATGTATCATGAATTATTTTTATATGATACCCTAAATTTACAACCCATTCTGTCCCTCTTAGGCCCAACAAATTTCTAGAGGACTTTGTTTTCAAACATTAGTAATATATATCCTTTCCTCTTTAATATGGTATAAGCTCTAATCACCACAATTAATGTTCATAAAATGGCACAGTTAATGTTCTGTAATTAGGTAACTATCACATTTATAATTATTGTTCAAGTCATCACAGATAGGCAAAACTTGAAGTTTCTCTTCACCTCGGATCTCTTTGCTGAATTTCTTGCATTCTACATCCATATTTTCAACATCAATTTTCTTCCAAGGTGTTTTCTTCCATTGATTGACACAGGACTGCACAACATGTACGCTGTCCCACAAAGTCTGCAAATACAGAAAATATGCCAACTAGAAGACTTGCAAAGGATCAGAATGTGTTTATAAATTATGTTAATTGATTCTTATGCTATTTGTAGCTGTTATGTATTAACCCTGTAACTGTACAGATAATTTATTTGTATAAGCAGTGTGTATTTACTGGGGTGGTCAAGGCCTGTAATAGGCTGTAGAACCCATGATGATGAATGTGTATTTACTGAATATGACTGTCTTATGATCTGTTATGCTGTGTATTTATTAATATTAATTTGCAGTTTATTTGATGATGCTTTATTAGTAGCTCAGACTATATAACACCAAATGAGAGGTTGAACTGGAAAGGATGTGGTAGGAAGCAGTCATGGCCCAATTTAAGGTACTATCCTGGCATCAGCCTAGAGGGATTGATTAAAACCACGAAAAACCTCAGTCAGGATAGCCAGTTTTCTGGCCAAGATCTTAACCCAGTACCTTCCAAAAGTAAAGCAGGAGTGATAACCACTTGACTACAACATTTGTTTTTGTTGTGTAGTCTTAGAAGAAAACAAATATGTAGCACAACATCCCAGAAGAGAGTCATCTTTATACTCATTGCTGTGAGAACCTGAAATCTCATGCTTTGTATTCATTGCTAAACATTACTTTAAGTAAACTACCAGAATGTGTATACGTAAATAGTTTTGAATTATCTGCTTCCAAATAAATCAACAGCACAACATTCTCACTGGTTATATTTGCAATACTGAGAGTGTCAATGACAAGCACTGGTATGGTATGGGTTTGTGCTGCAAAGAAGGAGGTCATATTTTAATAATGTGTATGTTCAAATGTTGTAGAGCACAATGTTAATTAAAATGAGCTTACAAAAGTCATTGTTTTGTCTCATTAGTTGTATTGATGTTTAATTCATAAGCTGGTAATATAGTCTGTTTCAAACCTTAAGCATTTTAATTTCCTTGTAACACATCTTGAGCTGTTTGAAGTCAGGAATATTTACATCAAACAGTGATGCTTGTTCAGCAAGCGTTGTCATTTCTGCTTCTAGGGCTATGATGGCATTATTAGTTTCATCCAATGTTTCATATGCACCTGGGCAATCAAACCTGCATTGTACATAATGAAGATTTAGTCAATACCATTACAATAATATTTATGTCTGAAGAAATGTGACTTCTTTAAATATCAAAGAATGTGTGATAAATTTTAATCTCAGTTCAAAATGAGAGTGGAAAGGTGCATTCTCCAAATATATGCTTTACAATTTTGCATCCCTCATTGACATGATATTTACACTTTCCAATTGGTCTGTTCAATTGGGGTTTACAAACTAAAATTCTGTATGTAATTCTCAGTTCCTCCATGCTTCTTACATGACTCACTCATCTCATCCTCCTTCACTTTATCACATTAATAATATGTGATGAAGACAAAAATTTATGATCCTCTTCACTGTGCGCATTTCTTCTTTTTTTCTTCTCTTATTTCACTATTAATTATTTTCGGTTTAAATTCCTTCCTCACATAAAATCATGGCGTACTGGAGATGTGGATGATAAAAAAACACATCTGAACAAGGATCAGTATCATTGAATGACAATAAACAACTTACCCAACCTACTAATATATATGCTCTTAAAAAGAATGATATTTACTGAACCTACTGCCAATTACAAATATTACCTTTACAACGTTCTGTTATTTAAATGTACATTACATTATGAACAACAATTAAATCTTTAATAAAAGTACAAATATAGCTTAAGAAATAAAGCAGCTTTGTCTAAACAACATTCTCATCATCACGTTACTTTCAGATACTATAATTTCAGTATTAGTTCCTGTGTTTCATGGCAAAATATTTACTTTACAAAAAAGACAGGTGAGATTAAAGTTTTATACAGTGTTACTATAAAAGAATAAAAGGACTTACTTAAATAGAGGTGACTTGCGGAATGTCTCACGGTACTGTGTCTGACGAAATTCAAAGAATGTGATCCTCTTGCGGATGAGCGTTGCTTCTGCAGCCATAAGTGGTGCAACATTCTGCTTGACAGTGACAGCAATTTTCTTTGTTTTTGTCCATTTCTCAGGTAACTCCTATAATGACCACAAGCAACTCTGTACAGGCAACTCTCACTATGTACAGGGGTTGTGTTTCTGCAAATTGTCACATAAAATTAAAATGTATATAATAGGAAATGCATAACAATCAGCACTTTACTGTACTTTAAAAACTGAATTAGCAAGAGACCAAGTGTCAGATTTTGTACAGACAAGCTACAGCAAATATCACTAACCATATACTCACAGACACTTTGGCACCCTCAGAAGAGCCTTTGGTTGTCCAAAAGAATTTCAAAATATTTATAAGTGACATATTTTAAGAACATTACTTAACTCTATTATACATTAAATATTTTCTGTGAGACAGAATGGGCCAAAAGAGTGCTCTGGATAATACCTTGATGTAAGAACAAAAGATACTTGCTTCCTAATTATTCTAATTCAAATCTATTTTTTGCAAGACATGTGGTAATCATCACAAATTGTTTGCTTCTCTATTTACTTACTTATGGTTTTAATAATGCTATCAGTAGCTCAGACTATATTGTGTTGAATGATAGGGTGCTCAATAAACAATGACTTTGAAAGGAATGGAAGGGAGTGGTACTATCTATAATTTGCCTGAAGAGGCCGGTAAAAACCATGAAAATCTGATTAAGATTGCCTGTGTCATGGATGAGGTTTGAATCTGTGACTTCACAAATATGAAGCAGGAGTACTAACCAGTTGGTTAGGTGTTTGGTACACTAATAAACTTCTCACAGTTGCCCATCACCAAAAATAGGTTGATAACACCTCAGAGATTTAGTTTTTAGGGTATGCAGGAAATGACATTGTCAAAGAAGATGACACAGTGATGCTTAAATATGTCTACCAGAATAAAATTACAGATTTTGATGATTTACTATATTACTGAGCTTAACACATAGTAATAAAACAAATTACCTCCAACTTCAAATAAATTTCCTCTGAGAATTCAACATCATATGCTTTCACCATGTCCATTATCTCTTTGACTAGCTCAAACATTTCATCAGTAGTGACCTGACGTTCACGGACATGATACAAAAATCCCATTACTCTGAGTAAGCCTCTATAGTCACCTTCTTGTACTGGTGTCAACAAACTCTTGTCTGCTTCTGTGATGAAATCCTCCAGTTCTTGAAGACTGTTTTAACAAATATAAATTAAACAAAATGTAAACATATGGCTGTCTTCTGGGTTCTGCCATGTAGTCTGGTAGAAGTTTACCAACGTTTCAGAGGTCCTTGCTGCCTCCATCATCAGACTCATCGCTGTAATCCTGGAGGCAGAAAGGGCCTCTGAAACGTCAGCAAACTTCTACCAGACTAAATGATATAACAACCCAGAAGATAGCCATCTTCAAACTCACTGCTGAAACCTCAAATTGTACAAAATTTTAACAACCCACAATCAAGGTTCAGAGTAATAACAATGATGTATAAACTAAAAGCTGATATCACAGACACAATATGGAGTAACATGTTTGTACAGTCATATTACTTTATAAAGACTGCAGAATTTTGGATGCACTAGTGTAGTAATACTAGCAAGCATAAAAACATTGGTTTTATTTGCCACCAAGACCAAGTAAAACTAGAAACCAATATTGAGTAACCAAACTTAGGCGGCAGGCCAGTTAAAAATCTAGTGTTCAAAGTCCTGTGTAATTTTACAACAATAAATCTCATGGTAATTAACAGTTTATGTTTCCCAGCAGATCTATATTTTCTCCTTTCATTGCTGACAACAGAATTCATTATCTTCCTTCCCTTCCATTCTGTATCAAACTGGTCACAGGATACCGTGAAGTAGTAAGACAATATTGAAAACCTTAAGTGAACAAATCCAAGTGTTTCCTTGAACAAATTGCTTTTACAAAACATTATTACATGCAACATAATTCTCTCATACCTGTTAATAACATGATTTACAAGATGCTTTTTAAAGAGGTTCCCCCATTTGCAGACAGTGTTAAGTAGAGCTTGTTTGAATGGACGGACATTAACTTTGAACCAGGTGTCAAACACTTTTTCATTTTCCATTTTCTCAAGCTCTGCATACAGACTGTCATAATGATCAATCTGAAATTAAAACATAAGCTTCTTAAGCACTCACCAATGAGTTCATTAGTAAAAGCTGAAGTATTTCAGCCATTACAATATTTTCTATTTACCTAAAAATAGACTTAAAAAAGGTTTACATTTTTTAATGACATTCAAAGACCCTATATTGGATAACAATGTTGACCATAGCTGCCAAGCTGATGTCAAAGAATTAGAAAGAACTAATCTGCATCAGATCAGACAGTTTATTTAATGATGTAGCAGTTCAGACTATACAGTGTCAAATTATAAAATGATTATTGAATAATGAATTGGGAAGGGCATGGAAGGAAAATGTTATGCCTAATTTAAGGTACTAACTAGCACTTACCTGGAGAGACTGAAGAAAACCATAAATCTTCAAAATTCATAAAGCAGGAGTGTTAATTGCTCATTTATGATGTTCAGTTTATCTGATGGTACAATATCAATACAGAATATAGGAGAATCAGCAGCTGGAGAGAAAGATTACTAATTGGGTTCCTCAGAAAAAAGAACTCTATCTTTTATATGACTTGTATCATTGCAAGTTGTAGTAAAGCAAATGAGAAACGATATTAAGATTATTAAGACAAATAAGCATTCTATAAACTTATATTAATTCCCAGCAAATTCGAATATGTGCATTACACCTAAAGCTGTTGATATTATTACCTGTTCTTTGAACTGTTTTGTGGTTGGTGGAGTATCCTTCAGTCCAGGCAATTCTTTATTTGCTGTGGCAGCTTTCATAATCTCTAGTTCCTGAGGGGTTAGCTTGTGGCCATATAGCAAGAACTGCTTCAAGAAGACAGTATTATCTTCGAGCCACAGATATGAATGTTGGTCAAAGATTTTGCTGTAATCCACTGCCTGCATGACACAAAATTTCCTACAAGAATTTAACAGTGTATCTCAGAAACTACCTAATGTATTTAAACTACATTTGGTATTAGATGTCCACATTAAAAGTTGCTTTATTTTAGTACCTATCAGCCAATACAACACTTGGTATTTTACATGAACTTGCAACTGAACTTTATTACTTTCTCCCCTCCCAAAGAAAGCTCATATATATAGAATATTACACATAATACAAGGAAAAAATTAATTTATAACTCTAGGCAGTGTGTTATTTGTAATGTGATAAGCTTTGTAACAATGGATTTATACTCAAAACAATAGTTTTACAAGCAATAAATAAGTGTAGATGTCAATGAGGCATGAAAAACTGAAAAATGTTAATTTTTTAAGTAGGTGTTCTCCAAACTGGAGAACATCCTCTTGCTTTTATTAGATCCTTGTAGAATAAAACTGAAATAATGTATGTGCCTTTGTATGAGACTGCATAAAATAATGCAGCTCCAAAATAACTTACCGAAGTCATTGTTTGGCGGATGCAACTCAAAATCTCGGTTATCATATCCCTGAGGTCACTATTATTCTTCATATCCTTCTGTAAGATACATAATTTTCGCACTCATTCCATTCATCATTTACAGAATGTTCCAAAAAGATATATAGACATTCAGTGAATGAAATATACATTTTAATAAACTAAACCATTATATACATCAACAATGGTACTTAGTGAATTATAAGATCTAGTGTAGGTGTTCAAACCAACCACTGTCCATGCCTTCATAAATACATCACATAAAGATCAATAGTAAGGTTAATATTATAATGTGTACAAATCTTTTTGAGTCATTCTGTACAAGTATTCACTAACTAAGTGTCTGGTAGCAGAATGCAGAGAGCTTCAATACCACTAAAACTAATGCCAAAGTCTACAATAAACACAATCCATCTCCAATGGTTTTGAGGACGGAAGATGGATTTTACTCCAATGTGGAAGTTAAACATGTAACACATTCCTTGAAGTAGAAATCATGTATCTAGAGATTCTAACATTTGATAAAACATCATGATTACCTCATAATTTGCCTGTGAGAAGTGTCTTGCAACCCGCTGAACAAGAACTGACATCTGCATGATGTCAGTAAGGAGGCTGTCTACTAGTTGATAGAAACCTTTTGAATCAAAAATATTCATAGATGGCACAAATAAAATATCTGGTTCTTGCAGTTGTAGTGCCACCTCAAATAGTGGAGAGCTTGCATGTCCTGGTTCCATTTCATCCATGAACACAGATAAGCTGCCAACATGACAAGTAGGTTTAATTTATGAACAGACATATATGAAGTAATTTTTGGCCACTTCAGAAAATTATCTTATGACTTGACAGAAATTAACTTAATATGACACATAATGAATTAATTCCTTCTTCTTCTTTCTCTTCACCTTATGCCTCATGGCATCAGAGCAGGCTGCAGAAACGCCTTCCAACCACTCCGGTCGACTGCCAGCGCCTTCATTTCTTGCACGGTCTTCCCTCGCTGTTGGCCGAGATGAATGAATTCCAAATTTTCAAAATTAATTTTTCAAAATAGTCATAGAACTTCTGTACAGGTAAACGAAATGTGTTGTCCTACAAACAAACTTTCATCCAGTCACATTTCATAGCCATCAAAATAGCTGAAAGCATCCAAATAGGCAGATGTCCCACAACCCAAGAGTACATACTGCTGGATCATTTAATGTTAAACATCACATTATGAGAATTGTGCCTTGGCATGTACTCACCTGCATGCAATTGCATTGAAGAGCCCATTAGACACAATATCATCTACATACTCCTCATAATTTTTCCATTTAATTATCATTTCTGGATTCAATTGTGGGTACTGTAAGAAAACAAATATGAACATATAGGCAAAGATGTAAGAACTGGGAACAATAAAATTATACTTCCCGTAGCATTTTCATGAAGCCTGTGTAAATAAAATAAATGATTTTCATATGATTTCAATATGGCAGCCACTTTCTAAATATTTAAAAACTCTGAAATTGATTGCAGAAACTCCATATTGATGTGGATTGTGATGACATTGCCTTGTAGGTGATCAACATTTCAGAGGAACATATCACCTCCCTGAAGACGAAGGTGGTATGTTTCTCCTAAATGCTGGTAACCACCTACAAGAATGAATAGCATCACAACTTAGATGATCACAATCTACATTCTTAATGTTGCAAAAATTTCAGATCTCCCATTTGATATCATCATACAAAATGTTAATGTCTGGTATTTTTGTTCTAGCATATTTAACTCCATTAATAAACAAAATTATTGGCTTTAACAAGTTAAAATTCTAACATTACAGATTACATATTAATTACATTTTCTGTATTTGGCATTTAATTTTGAAAAATTTGAAGTAAAATGTTGAAGTACATCAGTTATGACAAATTATGAGAATATATGAACAACAGACAAATGTTAAGTTAAAAGGCAGAAGAGTTTTCTTTGACACTGTCCCTTAACTGGATTAGTCATCTAACTTTTGTGGCCAAGTGACTCGCTTCTCTAAAAGTTGGCGACCCACTGACAGAAACTTCGGCACATGAGCTAGGTGTCATAAATAGCTCTTTTTAACAGTATGAGATCTACAGGTTGAAACAACTGATGCTGATATGCAAGGTGAACAGATGTAACTCAACTTGAAATATGTACTTAAAAATATGATTTTTCATGTCTTTGGCGTTTGTGTACATATACCGCAGATACAAACCCGTTGTTGCAAAGTTAATCACATCATAGATTTCACAAAACATTGTCAGATGTTATTCTTCCTTGTGTGTTGTTAAAAACACAATGTACAGATACTTACCTCAAATAAAAAATGTATGAATTAATCAGATCTACATTTTATGACATGAATGAATTATTTTGTAAGAAGAGCCACTTTTGTTAGAAAACAAAACTAAATTCCCTTGACAACCTTTTGTGCAGACCTTGTACACCAAATTTAATTGAAATCTGTCAAGCAGTTTTGGAAATAAAATGCACAGACAAACAGAAGACAGGCATAACTTCAATAATATGCATGACAATGAATGTAATAATGAATGAAATATGGCAGAATGATGCTGTCTCCATTTTCAGGCAGAAGGAAAAGATGTCTACTTTGTAGGACAAATTGAATAATGATGGTCATTATCACTCAGCCTAGGATCAGTTTTATACCACATACTATGCATCCCTTTCTTCTAAAGCAATCTTTGATATGTCTTTCATCTTATCCAGACAATGAGTAATGTTTAAAAAAAATACTCCATCGCTATGCTAAACCACTATCACAACCTTTGAACAGTATGTACCTACCACTGATTGAATTTCATCACCAAATTTGATTTCCACCTTACCCCCGCTCTTTGTTTCTCCAGTTTGTCTTAATGACTGAAGAAACAAAGCAAGTCCTGATTCTGCTTCATCATCAGGTCTGGCTTCAATTTGAAACATGTGTTGAGCAATTCTTGGAATAGATGCATGACTTGTTGAAGTAACAGGAACAGTGAAAGGAGCACTGTGAGATTCCAATAGAATTTCTGTAACTAATTCACTTTCAGCACCAATGTGTTTTTCTGTCTTGTCTATAGATGGCATATTTTCTACTTCTATCTTTTCGTCATCAGTTTCAGTTTCTCCCAATGGCTCCTTCTCATGCAATTCAAATTCATTTTTCTCTCCTTCAAATATTTTTTTCTCATCATGAACTTCTTCCTCCAGCTCTATCTCACGTGATTTAATGTTAAAGAACAATCTATAATTCTCATTCATCAGCTGATGGATCTGTTTACCTACATTTCTTATTTCCTTGTATCTGCAGAAGAAGACATAAATTAGTGAGGTATTCTATGAAGGCTGAAAAGAGGGTAAAATAAAAAATTAAAATTATGCATGAACAATTGTGACATTTGCATGTGGAAGAAAAAAATGACTGAATCATGTCACTCTCAATCCTTAGCAAGTGTTTGCTCTTTACATACTTCACTTTATTATTCACTAGATCAGGGACCAAACATCATAACCAAGTAATTCTGTCATATATGGGAGATCCCAAGTTCAAATCTCTCTCAGGAGGCTGGCTATAGTGACAGATATTTTGTAGTTTTCCTCAGTTCCTCCAGGACAATATTAAGATAGTTAATTAAATTAGACCAATGTCCTTTACAGTTCAGTATTTATTAATCATCCTATCATCCAACACTACATATCCTGAGTTGCTGACAGCATCATTAAACCACATGTAAAATAGATCAGGCATAGCAAATTACTCTAACTTTGGGAATAACATTTAAAAGTGATCACATATCAGATAGCCTCAGAAGAAAAATTCTGCTGAACAAAAATTATTAAATATACAGAGTTATAAATTTTATATTGATTATTTAACACACTTTAATTTCTTCTTTTTTCCTTCTTAATTTAGGTGTGATATCCTATGCTGTGTCATTCTCAAGGTGGAAGCTTGTGTCCTTGTATACATCAGCAGCAAAATAAAATTTAATTTGAAGCCAAGTTTGTATCATTAAAGGACCTTTTTATAACACTGCAGTATTATTTCACATAGATAACCACAAATTTCACTATTGAAAAATATCTGCTTAAGAACATAACCCACATTTATAATGTTAAATCTATGAAAAAGTCTACAGTTCACACATTTTTACATTTTGCAGTGTGATTCAGGAAAAATGACTTAAATTGTGGTATACCTCTGCACACTCTTCAGCCAACAAACAGGAGTGTTGCCATTTGCAAACCAAACCTACCTTCGAAGGACACGTTCATCATGGTCATCTAAATATATCAAGCTGTCCTTCTTGCTGTCCTTACGTTCAAAGAGAGGTGCAAGGCTCCATGTATTAATCAGACTACAAATTCTGTTCACATTCTGGTGAGCCTTTGATACTCTGTTATATAGGTCCTCTATTATAATTCGAATTTTCTGCACATATGACCACACATCTGCAGCACAATACAGAAATATATTAAAAACTACTAATCTAAGAAATAATAATTATCATATTTTTTGGTTCAGATATAATAATATTTATTGTTTAAAAGTAACTCATAAAAGTTTATAAAAGTCAAATTTAAAAATAAATTTGAATAAAAACAATTATGAAAATTTACTGAGAAACCACAAATATAAGCAATTCTAAATGTAAAAGTGTTTGTAAACTAATGTGGATGAAACCACTCACTTTCTGAGTTCCAGTTGAGGTTCTCAATAACTTCAATGATGAGACTGTCAATTTGTTCAATTTCATGTACAATAAGTGCATACTCCACAGGCAAACTGTTTTGACGGATACTGTTGTACCTACAAGAAAATAACAGGCTTAAGCTAAACATGCATTGAGTATGTAGAAAGCAGGAAACACTACACACATGCATCACTCCATTTTATGTGTACAAATATAAAATACATGTATATACGAGTACATAAAATAAGACAGAAGAAATATTAAAAATCTTAAATGACCAAGAATAGTAAAGGTGGAAAAAGGATATATATAGATGGAATGGTCATTTTAAAAAGTTAATAATGCAGATAAGCACAAGTGAACAAAAATTGAAATGAAAGAGGATAAAGAAATGAGCATGCAAGCTGTGGGAAAGACAATTAGGAAAAATAATCATGGACAAGCAATGGGAGAAGATGAAATACCAACTAATTCAGTCTGTTTCAGTTCTGTCTGATAAGTTCAAGATGCTACAAACCAAATTAGTTCATTTACATCTAATTAAACCTGATTTCAAATTAGATACAGATATACAGACCAATGTTGATTTTAGGTTTATTCAGGGGCAGTGGATTTCAAAATTAAACTGAAGAAAATCTTACATGGATAGAGCTTAACACTAAGGTTATTGATCTGGGATAATTTAAACTGGAACTAAAATTAAATTGAACATTTAACTTAAGACACACAAAGTAGAGGTTCCATTGTTGCACTGTAGCATGCTGGATCAGATAATCTTACCACTTGATAGCAAGGTTCAAATTGCTAATCCATTGGTGAAGGGTTTCAACATGATCAAACAGTGTCAGAGCATCACTGGGGATTCCTTCCTTGTCCATCATCTTCAAGTATCGGACCTCTCGTAAAATTGCCACAAGCTAAACAGTAAATAGTACTACATGGTACAGCAACCCAAAAAAACAACAACAACAAAACAGCAAACTTCAAAAATCCATTATCTCGAACCACTTACAACAATATATAAAACTACATAACTATAATCTACCCCATATAAATCATCCTGCCATCAGTACTATACTATGAATGGCATTTGAACAACAATTTCCAACCACTCTGAGGTTACTTTGTATGTTATTTAACAATAATGTACTAACTGGATTCTTTAACATCAAATGAGATAATAAGGTATATTGTTAACTTAACTCTACTCTACTCTACTCTACAGGTTAGGGGATAAAGCAGTCATATGATTCTTTGATAGCTAACATCTCGGCTGTAATCCAGTCCAAGAGTCTCTTGAATGCAAAATGGGTGCTTCAACCTTGAACCAACCTGCATACTCAAACACTTTGAAACCTTATATATATACAAAAATCTTACATTGTCATCAAAGTTGAGGCTCAGTCCCAGAGTTTCTTCTGCTTGTAATATAAGAGGCTTTTCCAGATTTATGGAACACTGTTCTGGAACTTGTGCTGCCCATTTAGAGAAAATTTTATATTCCAGTTCATCCAAATAGCCTCTAATCTCATTATACTTTTCCAGTAGATGTTGGAAGTCTGGACTCTGTATAATGCTAATGAATTAATGCAGATGTTAGAGAACTCTACAAAGCAGCAGAACTTATTAGCCTGCCTTTAAGAAAGATAAGCTTACATATTTATTTATATGCTACAAGGGATCAGATTTATTATGCAGCAGCCCTGAGGATGAGAGCAGAGAATGTTCTCTATACGTCGGCAGAAGATATGGCTTATTCACCATTCAGCCACCTGCCGCAGCTTGTAACCCGAGAGTCTTTCATCAACTTCAGCTTCACTTTATAATTCTTATAGAAGTTAGACTCGTGGGATAAACTTTTGGTACTCAGTAAGAAGGATTCATGTCATACATAATTTGTACTGATTCAAAACCTTTTTACTAAGTGACAGAAATATGTACTTACTCAAGTTCTAGCTCCTTAACAATTTCAGTAGGAATCATAATCCTCTGCCTCAGTTTGTTGATGTAAAGCAGTGCGCCAGCCGTTGGAGGGAAGTACTTATCAATAATCATGTAACCTTTCTCACTGTAAAATTCCACTTGTTCATCAAGTGTGTTCTGCAAAGTTACATATTAATATATAACTAAAGGGTTTTATTACAAAATATGAAATAAGTAAAACATGAATAACATGTAAATTTCTATTAAAACTACTTGCTTCCAAGGTAGCTTCTCTTCTAAAATGTGAAACATAATTACACCAGTTTGGCTCTTAACATGCTAAAACAGGAAAATGTCCAGACTTTTCTGACTCGACTAATTTCAGAATTCACTGAAATTACATCAAATATTTTTGATTGGAAGAAAGTTTTACTCATAAGCAAACACAAGGATTCAAGATAAGTTTCTTCTAACTATGACACAAAAGAAAAATGGATAGTTGGAATTATATAACATGGGAAAAGTTAAATAAAAATATTACCTTGATCACATCCAGTTCCTCACCCAGCATTGTGATGAGAACCCTATATTTTGGAGTAACTTGCGCTTTTATGATAGGTCGTTCCAACAGTGAACTTCCAACATAAATCAACTATCAAAAATAAAAAAAGAGTATTAATATCAATTTCTGTATTTTCATAAATAGTAAATACATAATTTAGTGGAAAATGCTATAGCATGGGCAATAGTTCACTGCAATACCACTAGACTAAAACAAGAGTAACAATAGCTCTGATGTTTCACTTGCATTGTGTAGCTTGCATACCACTGTATTTCTTAGCTATGTATACACCAGGCCACAAAATCAGGTTGATTCATCATTCAACTAATGTCTCCATACCATGCTTTAGTTTATGTGCCACCATGAAAATAAGAGAGAGAATATGGTTCTATTAGTAATGCCAGGTTGTGTAGACTGAAATCTGCATGACCTGACTTATAGATCAGAATCTGCCACTGAATGAATTATTTACTAACATACTATGATTCTATATACTACAATAAAGCCCAATATTTATGATTCATCTCTAAATGTTACTGGTGATGGTGTTGAATTACCAATTTCAAATTTCTGGACTTCTTTAATTTTGCCATTGTGCTTCCTCAAACCACTATGTTTCAGGAGATGGCTCTTATAATATACTATTAAGACTGTTTTCAAAACAAAACATACCCTATGTAACGTATTTGTAAGGACCAAACCAAATATCAAGACATGACAGATTAAACAATGTATTTACAACATTCCCTGTGAATGTGGATGAAGTTATATAGGAGAAAGAGGCAAACTGTTGGAAGTTCATATTAAGGAACATACACAGGACTTAAAACAAGGACTACTTGAGAAGTTTCTGTTTACCATTTCCAGCAATGCATTTCGTACACAGGAATGGTGTTACCTAGCAAGAGACAATGTCTTGAGCTTGCGGAGGAATCCACCCTTAGTTAGCTTTTTAGTTGGTGGCTGATTGGTTCCAGTGTCCACAGATCAAGATTAGGCCCAACTGTGTAGGTTCACCTGAAGATGGGGGAAGAGCCATCTCCAAAAATGTAGTGGTTTGAGGAAGCATAATGGTGATTGAAAAAGTCCAAAAATTTGAAATTGACAAATATTTATGTCACTATAATACAGTGCTTAAATTTGGAAATATTTACTATTTAATATTTATTACATACATTTCTATATCTATTCTGATAGCAATGTATGTTGCAAATCAAGGTAAATTTTTATGTAGTGAGAAATGGAAACAGTGGCACCATGAGTATTTCTTAGCCAAACACTGAAATCAGTGCTCTTGTGTAGGTAATGACTGGCCTTGCATGTATTACACCATCTGCACATAAAACATTTTGTACGTTGTTTACTAATGAAATAAAAAAAATTGCTTCTATAAAATCACAAAATAATAAGTTCTGAGAAGAATCTATAACAGCTTCAAATGATTCAATCTGGTACATGGTAAGGCTAACAACAACCATCATAATTTCCACGAGTACAGATCCTACTGTTAAATTTTGTAAGCATAAAATCAAACTTCCTTATCATCATCATTATCATCATGTTTGTAATTATTAACACATAAAAATGTTTCCAGACAAAATTTCAATCTAGCTCCATAATCTGAAAAATAAATCCTAATTTCAAATGACCATCACATTGTTTCACAATCTACAAAGAAATTTGTTTCATATACATTGCATATTCTTTAAAGCTCTACATTAAAACCACACAAAACAGAATATGTGGTCTCTGAGGCATGTTGCTGTACAGTCTTGCAAGTGGTCGCTAATATTTTTGAGGAATGAGTAACATATCAAATAATTGTACAATCACCATCTAAAATTGAAACCTAGACTAACAACGTCAGTATTCAATACTGCAATACTGTAGTCATAAAAAAATAACTCACTTTGTATATACTCTCTAAATTGAAGCAATCATCAAATGCCTGGCAGAAGATAGCTGCAAGTTTGTGATCCATATCATCTATCTTCTCCATAAACACAGTATAATCATACACAAAACTCTCATCTTCTGGGTCAAGAGGATCATATGTAATGCCTCCAAATACTGTAAATGCTTCATAGAACTGACTGAACACTCCAGCAACCTTCGTACTCAGTAATCGTCCTTTCAACCCACCAATTTCAACTTTCTCCAATTTAAGAAATTCCATTGATGTAGCAAAGAAATTCTGAAACAAGATTTATAACCATAACTAAGCCTGGAAACCTCTGAAAAATGTAGCATTATTCTTACATACCAAAGATCTAATTAGACAAAACATTATCTATCTATAGCTGTGAAAAGAAGGTGGACTCATTGTAGAGTGAAAATAACTTCATCATTTTGTCCCTTGTGTAACATTCTCAGTGAGATTACAGAAACTACTTTTTGAGAAAATTTAATTCTGATGTCACTTTTCACTACGGGATAACTGCTAGTAGGTAGTATGATCCAGTTGTAAATTGAAGTTCTTATAGTAGTGTCAATGCCGATTGAGGATTCCTGGATTATGATGTGGTGTAGATAAACATACCACCTTTATTTTCAGGGAGGTTATGGATTCCACTGAAAACAGTGATAACACCTACAAGGCAAGCTAGTATGATCTAAGAGTTGTGCAACAACATAATACATAACAGATAATGGGAAAATTATTGGACTTTTGGCTGAAGGTCTCAGAAGCAAAACCTGATTGGATCTGTTGTGAATCTTTTCCCTTCGCTCTCACACTGGTTTAAAACTTTTGTGTGAATGTAAAGGATACTATGACAAGATAATGGTAAAAAGAACATGACATGCTGTAAATCCCTTCCATTGGACATCATTCTTAAATACAATCCTGAGTTTGCAATACAGGTGTTCACACCTCAGTAATGGACTCCTTCAGTACATATGAGGTAAGCAGAGGCCATGAAGGAGAAATATGATGTAGGAATTAGCCACATCATCTTAAACCTCTTAAACACTACATGAAAACTAAAAAAACAACAAAAAAACAACTAAGGATATGATGTAAAAGAATGCATTCAAATGTGTGACACAAATATAAAGACATAAACAATCTTGATTTTAAAATAAAAAACTATACTAAAATTGATACACAGGAATCAGTATACACATACACACAAAATATAAAGGAAATCTTCATATGAGGCCAAAATAAAATATTTATTGGCCTATGAAAAACAATACCTATCATTAATTCACTCTGTAATAATGTTGCTCTGAAAAATGTATGAAATTCTGTATTATTCATAATACTTTGCTATAAATAGTGTATAACTGTGGCATGTATTAAGCTGTATCTTAGGCTGAAGGATCAATACAATATTTCACTCTTATACGTACCTCTATAATTTTGAGCCTTTCAACATACTGGATCATTCGCTCAAACACCACTCTTGGGTGAAATGTCCACAGCACAGGTTCCACACCTTTTGGAAAGAATATGTGTAAGTTGGCTCGATATTCCTCAAAGATTGTCCTACAAAACACAAAGCAAGTTGGAAGTTATCTAGCTATTATATAATGCTGCATCAACTACAGAGATTGTACGTATAATGCTGGGTTTACATAAATATGATCAGAAAATGGAAGGCGGGCAGGGTGAGTGCATCTGCCCCATACCACCATTTCTTCAACCTTGATAATAAAATTCAGTTTTCCTTTCCTGTGTCTGAATCTTCAAATTTAGAATTAAAAAAATCTCTGAGTAGGACGATTATAAATTTTGAACTGGGAGAATACAGGAGGAAGAGGAATGTTCACATAATCACTGCTAAAATCATGGTAAGTCAATTTAAATATTTAGGTCTAACTTCTGTTTGAAACATTTTTCAGTGTGATTCATATTCAATTAAACACACAGAAAGAGACTCTACATAATGTAATATTTTACTATTGAATAGGTTTTGTAAACAATGTATTTCCAGCTGCAGGTATTATGCAAAAGACAGAAAGATAAATGTAAGATGAAAAAATTGCAAAAAAGAAAAAATATTTAGAGAATTTTTACTCTAAACAAGAATACCATCATAACATTAAAGTAATGAAAAATGTAAAGTGTTGTGTGTTCTTGAACATTTTTATTCATCTGTTTTCAGGGACTGAAATCAGCTCTTTCCAATGAACTCAACTGAATAAGTTGTATGGTTTTACTAGATGAAGGAAGCAGAACTAACTTCCAAAATGTCACAGGGTTTAACACCTGTTACAATTTTAAATCAACAGACAAACTAAAATGTCTAACAATACACATTTGTTTAATGACACACCTTAATCAAAAGCCTTAATAAATGATGTGTCTGTAATTGGTATAAATTACATAGGTTATAGCCCAACAACTTTTTACAAAACTCAAAATTTACAAACCAATCAAATCAGAAACTAACACAAAGGTATCAAACATCAAATTGTCTAGCAATGTGATATGCAATACCTACACAAATTTGGAATTAAATTTCTGGCAGTGAAATGCCTTCTGCTGGTGAATATGAAAAGCACAGGGATTACCATGGTATCTAGATCACACAGCTAATGGTCACACTGAATTAAAACATGCTAGCTTCAGGCAGTGAGACATGGCTACATATATCATAACACTATGATTTCTGGTAGAATTGTGTTAAGAGATTTAGTTATTATATAACACATTTGTCTCCAGTGATGTAACATTCTGAATATGAAAGGCCATAATATAGTGTTCTTTCTGATCATATGACATACAGAACTAAGAAAGATGAAGCCAATACAGCCACTAAGTTGCCCTATCCATAAGAAAAGAAGGTATGTCAAATTATATTACCTGAAAGACATCAGTTCTGTAATACAATTTTCAACATGCTCTCGAGTTTCATCCACTTCTCCTTGGAAAAGAGACCCTGGGTCCAGAAATTTGGTAGCCTGTAAGAAAATATAACTGTGTCATGTAAAATGTTACATCTCACTCACAGGTAGGTATCATTTAAAATTGGTTTGACACAGTTGAAAAGAATTATGAAGAATGCCAGACTGGGTCTAACATTGATGCAACAGTTATTTAAAAAAACCTACAAGTTGTAAAACTATTTACAGTTCCTGCAAAACAAAAGTAACAGGCTTTGAGATCTTTTCAGAATATTACCTGCAACTAATATAAAAATTCATCTCATACCTCTTGAATGAGTAGATTTGCAATCTCTCTCACAAGTGTAATGATCTTAGCAGAAGTGCGGTAATAGCGACTATTGGCCCACACAAGAGCCACACAATGAATCAATGGACGCAACAGTGGCTGCACATTTCTGAAGTCTGTGTTCTCCAGAACTTCAAAGTGTTTTACAAGAGGCTTCAGGTATAAAGTGATATCACGTGCTTCTGTTACAGCTGAAATGTTAATCAAAAGGTTTTACTCTGAGGATGACATATGATAAAACATAAAAAATTAATTCTCATGAATGTTTGGTCAAAGGGCACTGAATAAACTGCGTATGTTATTTATTACTGAATGAGATGATGAGATGACTATGCATAGTGAACTCAAAGTTTGGGGAGGAAACAATTGTGGCCTGTTTCAAGAAACTGTCCTTATATTTGACTAAAATATTTGAGGATAGGTGATAATTCAAACACTTTGAAGAGTACTACATTCCATCTTGAGGAAGTGTTCCTTTTGTATATAGTGAGGAGCTTCACAATTTCTACTCTTCATCTAATTGTTATTTTGAATAAATCAAGCAGAATGACATCTATGGAACATCCAGAAAGAAACTACCAAATTTTTGTTGGAAACCTTATGAGAAGGGACAACTGGAATCTAAACTTTATTAAAAAAAACCTCATTTCTCATAAGGACAAATTAATCCACAAACTAGGAAAATACAAAGAGCTTCTAATGTTGCATTTAGTCAGACATTATGTTTAACTATTCTATACTCACCTGCCACAATGTTATGGAACTGTAACTTAAAGCAAGAGAAGTAGACACTGTCTGTCAGTTTTAAAATGGAGGCCATCCTCTTAACCCTCAGATCACAAAGCTGGTCATAGATACATTCCAGGTTTTTGAGACGATTGTTCCAAAAGTCAATTTCTATTATAAATACATGAAAAACTATGTTAAACTACATACATTGTTGGCATATTTACTATGATAAGTTTGAAAAATTACACAATCTGTCTTTTTATAGTTTTCAAACACTGCGTACTGAATTTTTAAAGTATAACTTATAATGTACATAGCATCATGTTTCACAGTCTCAGCTCTTTGTAATCCTGATTTATGCGTTATTATGACTGACAAATTCTGTTTTAGAATGTGCTGCAAAGAGACAACATTCTCCGATTACATGTCTACACATATAAATAGGACTTTTTCTATTCTAATATTATAGAATAGTATGGTGTGTCAAAACATTTATGTACAAAAAACAAAAAGTAAAATATACTAAAAATCTTATCAGGCTTTAGAGGCTTTCCACCATTTCTTACATGTGTCCAACTTTCAGACAGAAATATCAGCACATTTCTTTGAACAAAAAGGAAAGCAGTGCTGTTAAAATTCCCACAACTCCCTCCCCTATTTTTTAAACATATATGCACACACATACACACACAAACATACACTCATTCACACACACATACATACATGTGTACAAAAATAAAAACACATACACATCAGGCAACAGATGGACAGACCTATACAACTTCCTAATAGGATTCTGAAGATAGAACTTTGTCTCTTCAGAACCCTGGAAACCAAAACAAAAGTGTCAGCAAACCACTATGAAAATGTTAAACCTTAAATTCTACTGTATTTGACTTTTACTTAAAAATAAGTACAAGATATAAAATGTTTTAACATAAAAAATGACTACATACCAAATCTTGGAGTTGGGTTTGCTTCTCTGACAAATGCGCTAGATGAGTCCTCCTTAAGAACTTCATCAATCTGCGTTGCCCACTTGATGATAACTCCTTCAATAGCACTTTTAAGATGCAGGTCTACAGTTGCACCCTTACTGTCACATGCCACACCCATGTTACAATCATGAAAAAGCTTCTCAAACAATCTTCTGATGATACATATTAGTTCAGGACATTGCACACATAATTATTTAGTGATATTTGTTTATGTACAGACAGATTATAAAGTGTGTACCTTATATAGCTCTGAATAACAGAATGCTTATAAATTATGAAATTGAAAGAATGTGACAAAAAATAGTTTTTTATCTATTTAAGAATAATATCAGGATTTATGATTGTGGTCTTCTGAATTATATCACAGTGTCATCTTGTAGATGGTTATCAATATTTGGAATAAATTATCGCCTCTGTCTTCAGGGTAGAAGTGCCAGTGAATAGAGACAGTTCAGTAAAAAGTGACTTTCTATAGGCCGGATGACTTGGGCTTAAAATCCAGTGGGATATGGAACATTTCCCTGTGCCACCATGCACACACTGTCTCTGATGCCTACCCAGTCTCCAATGCAACGGTACTGTGGGCTATTTTACCATGGGTAAAGAAAGACACTAACCATCCACATCCATCTGTAGTTAAGTTGGAGTTTTATAATTATGTGAAAATTATTTGGCACGTGAGAGACCATTATGGGTGGCTTGTAACTGTCATGGTAGAAGCCTTGGCCATGCCTCGCTGAAAACATATATCTCAAGTTTCCATTCTGGACAGAAGTTGTGCAGCCGAGTCCATAGTCAAACTCATTTTCAATTACTAATAGAATTGCTATCAATCTCCTAGAACTGTGATGTTACCCACACACCAAGTTGTTTGCCGATACCAGGCAAGTACTCGTGTACAAGTACAACAAATAAGGACTAAAAGACACTACAGAAAACATATCATGATAGTCTCTGTGTTGAGATTTAAGGGGTCCGCAGTGGTCTGAGGCGTGGGCCTTGTGCCGCTTGGTCGCTAGGACCGTGGGTTCGAATCCCACTCAAGTAATGGATGTTTGTTCGCGTTTTTCTGTATTGTGCTGTCCTGTGTACAGGTAGAGGCCTTGCGATGGGCCGATCCCTTGTCCAAGGAGTCCTACCGAATGTCCATAGATCAAGCCAACGAAAAATTGGGACCCGCAGTGCTGACGCACTTGAACAACGGGTTGTTCCCAGTACCCAGTATCCCAGTTGAGATTTAAAATTTGATTCTCCCAAATATGGAGTACACTGCAATGTTTGTCATATTAAATGAGTTTATTACAAATATAGTATGGAAGAGATATACGGGAGGTTCAAATTTCAGTCTCAATGCACAAGTTCTGTGAGGAGTAGGTTCTTCAGTACAACGTGATCAGTAAACTTTTCTCCTAATTAACTCACAAGTAAATATCTCAGTATTCTTCATAACAAGTCTGAAAATGGGAATTATGGTAAGGAAAGTTGGCAATGTGGTGACCTTAAATTAACAATAAATGCCAAAGTGGTAATACATTGTAAAAGCACAATACAGTGATCATGAATTCCATTTGGTTAAAATGCCAAATTCCAGGGTTAATTGCAATAAAAGCAGTGCAGGTGCAATCTTTCAACAATACAAACTTTTCTTCAGTAAATTTGTGACTTAAACTAAGCCAGGGAACCCCTGAGAGTTCACAGACTTTCTCATGTTTCCAGTATTTCTTGTTTTTTATTAATTAATTAATATTTTAATTAATTCATTATTATTAATGAACCTCTCACCATGTCATTAAATAATAAATCCAGAAATTATTTACTCACCTTTCTACAATAGTTTGCTCAACCTCATGCACTCTTTCTACACCAAGAGGCATTGGAAGTAGAGTTTGTCCATTTATCTTGCCACAAACTTCATATACAATGTTTTTCAGTTCATATACGTGTTTCATGACATCATCTGTCACAACTTTTGGCCAGTTATGTTGATTCTCTGGATTGGACAACAGTGGCACAAATACCTGTAGAAATGAAACAATAAAAACAGATTGGACAACCCAGCATCCCTGTTTAGTAGTTTATAATTAATACTTCTGTATGAGCCGGGATAGCTCAGTCAGTATAGTGACTAGCTACGGGCTGGATGACCGGGGTTCAATCCCCAACAGGGGCAGAGGATTTTTCCTCTGCATCCAGACTGGCTCTGGAGCCCACCCAGCCTCCTCTACGATGGGTACCGGGGTCCTTTCTAGGGGATAAAGCCGGCCGGGGCGTGATGTCGATCACTCATCTAGTGCTGAGGTCAAGAAAGAGAGGAGCTATACCTCCACTCACCCCAAGGGCCTATACGGCACGTAGTGGGACAAACTTTACTTTAATTAATACTTCTGTAAAATATATGTACTCAATTAAGGTATACATTTCCACTCATATTTATCTCACTTCAAGAACTGGTAATTAGTGAAGTAAAACGATCACACCTCTTGCACCAATACAGCCAACTGATCAACAGGCTTAGCAGCAATATCTCCAAATGTCAAGATATTACGAAAATTGTCTTTGGTGATTGGTTCTTCAGCTTTCCTTATGAAATAGCATGACTTTGACTGGATGGAAGCAGACGAAAAGTTGTGCATGGGTTGTATTAGTCCAGAACTGCTTCTCGTCAGCACAAGCAACCAGATATCTGGATTTTGCAAAAAGTCAAATATATATTTCTGAAACAAAGGAATGTCATTATGAGTTGTAAAATAGGTATAATACTTTATCAGAAGACAGGTAGATCTAATACTGACCATTTGCAGCGAAATTTGAATTCACTGTGTCCTGACATTTTCATACCACGTTCCTTATAAAACATGTTTCAGTACATTAAGCACAGCAGTGACCATTAATTTCACTTTTTTTTTAAAATGCCAGATGCAGTTAATATGAAAATTCTAAACATGTTACACCAATTAAGATGTAGAAATAACTTCCTAAATTTATTTTTGGAAGGTATCATCTTAAAATCTCAACCAGGTTATGGGTTTTTCTCAGTCCTTCCAAGGTAATATCTGAATAGTACCTTCAAATAGGCTACAGCCATCTAATTCCAACGCCTTAACTATTCAACATTCATAATTCCACCTCATTGAAAACTCTGTGTCTGTGACAAATGGTGTGTGTGGATACAGATTTAACAGAAAGTATTATTACATTGTGATACTTAGAAAATCATATCACTTAACACTGTGATGTCCACGTATTTTCATATTATGAGTACCACCAGTTCCAGTTAGTTTTGTTCGAACATTTAGCTCATGGACACAAAGTTCTTGTGGGAAAACCTATTGAAAAACGGTCACTTTGGAAACTCAGATGTGAGGACAATATTATCTGGATTTGACAAAATAGGAGGTAATGATATAAACTGGATTGAAGTGACTCAAGATTGTGTCCAGTGTTGCACTTTGATGTTGGTGGTATTGAGTCTTTTGTTTCTGTCAGCAGAGAACCAATCAGATCCCTGGCCTACATACCCAATGGTATGTTTCATATTCTGCAACTGAAACAGGGGCAAATTAGCACTTCTGAAGCTGAAGAAAATCATAAGAAATTAAAAGAACATTACTTACAGCTAATTCTCTGTTTCCTAGCAGTTTAGCCCATTTATCAGGCTTAAGGTGCATAGACAATTGTAAATAGCTGAACATGAATTCCAGGCGTGGATCGTCTTCATCCTCTGCAACTTGTCCCTTATCTGATTTTGTATCTTCTGCCATAGCAATATTTTTATTGTATCGTCTCTAATACAATGCGACCTTAAACAATCAATCAGTCATTTATAAAGCTGAGACCTCTGTACAGAAGGTTGTGTACATAACACCAAATTGTCCAATATCCAACGCTTAAATTTTTTTTTCCTGATTTCTATGCCATTTATTTATTGATAATCGTATCTTCCCGGTGTTATTTAAATAATGTACTAAATTTCTGGTGGATTTAAATTGCCTCTGATAAATGAAAATCACCAAATCTGGCAGCGAATGTGTTGAACCAGAGGTTGTGCACGAGAAGAAAGAATGCAGTTTAAATAAGACGATGGGTGTCTTCCGGGATGTTGCACCATGTAGTCTGGCAAAAGTTACCCGACATTAACCTGACGCCTTCATTAACAGGGTGATGATGGAGACCCAGATAATGGAAGCAGCAGACACCACGATTACTTCTAGCAGACTACCACCCATAAGAGTCATCTTCGTACTCCTCGCCGTGAGAACCTCAAATATTACTAATGCAGTTTGAATGTCTGCGTACGGAATGTTGATCATATACTCGTACCCTTTAGAACCATGTTTAGTAAACATCCATATGACGTAATGTAGCAAAAGTTACTGCAGAATTCTAGCCAGACGCGTTACATATGAGCCATCTCTCTCGGTCCCATTATAAATAAAAACTATACACCTTGTTATTTTAATCAGAATAAATGGTAAGTGTAGCCCCAAAAATTAAATTCTTATTTTGAGCTTATATTTAACCATAGTGCTGGTGAAGATAATTTTAATTTGGAACAATTACATTATTTATTAAATACGTTTAGTAAAACGAACACATTTCCAGCTTACTACGAGTGTTTAGATCGTTTTATTACGTCATTCACTTATACCAATTTAATGTTTTATTGCCGTTAATTATTTATCAATTATAATATTATTAGAAAAGTCAAAACCAGTTTTAGATATAAAATTGAATCAATGCAGAAAAAAAGTAAACAATGTGTGATCATGCATTTCGGCGAAACTTGCGTGAAGTGTATATATTAGATTACAATTCGCCCGTTTATATTGTTAGTAAGAAAATAAGTTTGTACGAGTCAATGAATGAATCTTGCGTTCAAGATAAAAAACTTGCGTTTTTACATTGTCTGAACTCTAATAGCGATTTTAAAAAAATTATCACCAACTAACAACATCTGTCTGTTGTATTTACATACACCAGCGTTTCTCAACTTTTTTGCCCTTGAAATAATATTCATGTCTCAGGGAACCCCTACATAAAAATTATTATATATCATTATTGATATTTTTCTTTCTTTTTTATAAACTTAAAGTTCATAAAGAAAACTTAATATATTTTTTCTGATAGCTGGTTTACGCAAAAAATTACTTACGTTTTTCTCAAGTTTATTGACAATACAAAAAAATTGAAATCAAACTGCCTGTTCAAGAGACCTCATATTGAGGTTTTCATTCACACAAAAAATTAACATAAATAACCAATATCGTATATAACACATATAAACAGAACGATAACAGATAATAACTACTACAATAACTAAATCGTTTATTGACAATGTTAAAAAGGCATAAGATAAATCAAAGTAAAATGTCATATGAAGAAATATATGTGTCAAGGAAATGTTATTTTTGGAGCCAATTTAAATAATAAAATTTACTTGAGTCACTCGATGATACGTGAATCCACCACGTAGAGCTCCTGTACACTGATTACTAAAGACGGTTTCACGCTGGCGCCGTATAGACATCGCTAAATATATTTCTTATGATTATTATATTTCTAAATGACATAACAGGTTGAAGACTTTATTATAATACACAAGAATTTCCCGAGAATATGTCGTAGGTGTATAGTAAAATTACGAATATGAAATTAAGCATAAAAATGACTCAAAAATACATTTACATATGATTAGCCTATTCATCACAATTTCTCGCGGAACTCCCGGCGATTGTTCGCGGAACCCTAAGGTTCCGGGGAACCCCGGTTGAGAAACGCTGAGCCATATATTTAAATTTCAACGGTTTTTGTAATAAATATTTATGCTACATACAAAAACGAACGCTTTAGTCAATACCAAATTTTCGTTTTCTCCATTGTTTAACTTTTAAATTAATACAAATTCGCAGTATGTAAACATTTTCTTCTACACAGTACATTTTATTTATAACTTACAATATCACAGTATAGACCCTCTTCGTCTCTTGTTGATAATAAACGACTATAAATCGTATACAACAATGGATAACGTCAGACCATTTGATTTTATAATGGTGTGGTGTACCTTGTTAAATTCCGTACTAACCGTTGCTATGGGAAGAAACATACGACGCCTTAGGTGTTGAATTCGGCGCAGTGTCGAATCGATCGCTTTCCACGCCATCTGATTCGCAGGTAGCAGAGGCAATCGCATATTTATTCAATACAAACGTAAAACACGACGTACAAACGATACCAATTTCCAGAAAGTTCTGTGTACTTCATTCCAATCTTTAAGCGATGCGCCGTTGTATACAACTTTCCCTAATTTTCAAAATTAAAAAAAAAAAAATTCTCGGGACTACGTATCTCTAAAAAATAACCATTAATCGGCCTTATTAATCGTTTTAAATTGCACAAATAAACAAACTGTATTATTATATTATGATTTACAAGAGTGATCACTTAACATATAAACCGTTTTGCGTAACTTTTCTGTGACGAGGGAATACTTTGAGTTTTGTTCATTCTAGGAGCTACTGTTGCTATGGCCAGTCCTGTTGACAATGAATGACTCTATAAATAGCATATAACAATGGATAAGGTCAAACCACACGATGTTTTGAAGGTATAGTGCACCTCGCCAAACTACGTAATAAACCGTTGCTATGGTAGCGAGTGAATAATGCCTTAGACATCAAAGAATAGCCACAATGTCTAATCGATCGCTTTCAACGCCCACTTGATACAAAGGAACAAAGAACAGATGAGAAATTTATTTTGCCCAGGCTGCGTTGAAAAGCCTAGGGAAAAAAAACTCCGTCGAATTCGACGGATATTACGGACGAAATGCCTGCACCATTATTATACAAGACATTCATTGCATCTTTCCTTAAACTTTCCGAAGTGCTTTTAAATAAATTCGTACTTCACACGGAATAGGTGGGATAACACGGGTTCAGAACTTGCAGCTTCTACGATTCGACTACTTTTTATAAAATTGTTGAAATTCGATTTAAACTTCATGTAAAATATGTTGAAACTAAAATTGATTCGATAAATTGTAATATAGACTCCCCGTTCCCCAGTACCAAATTTGATCAAAATTCATACAAAGGTTTTGAAGATAAAACATGCAGACAGACGGAATAAGGCAGCCCCTTCCCCATATTAGCAATTATTGGAAATAATGTATAATATCTATTTATTTGAGAAGCATTAAAGTAACAATAAAACAATAATTTTTCATATTGTTTTACACTTGCTCTAAGGCAGGGGTTTTCAACCTAGCACTGACAAAGTGTATTTTCTGATATAGTATTTTTAGTTATATGCCTTGTAATCCTGGGGTCCCGGGTTCGATTCCCGGCGGTGCCCGAATTTATAACTTGTGTTGGGCAAGGCCGTGGTCTAGGCAACACGGAGTTTTCCTCCGGGGGCTTCCCCGGTTTCTCCGTGGCATCCCAACAATTACTCCATTCACACACAGAAGAAGGCAATGGCAAACCACTTCTGGATCATCTGCCAAGAACGTATATGAACAGGTCCCAGTCCGAGAAAAGGATGGAAGGATCCTGTTCATATGGACCTGTCGTCAGACAGAACACTAAATAAAATAAATAAGTACACAGTACAGTAGACTCCCGGTTATCAGGGGGTGGATTAACCGGCGTCTATCTGATTTACACGAAAATTAAAAATTAATTTTAAAATTCTGTTGTAAAAGTTAGAACATTTCAAAAGAAAGGAATAAATACAACAGTGACATTATTTAATGTACCAACATAAATCAATTGTTGATAAAACTTGAAATTTACGATATTATAACGTTATTACTATCCGTTGGGATATGGTATACTAAGTTCGTTTATTAATACAGTGACAGTAATTTCTCAGAACTTCAAGTGCTGTATTAAATTTCGTATAAAATCCTGTTATTAGTAAATAATTAATACTTTATGTAACTCATGTCTCTAATTAACTTACGTAATTATTACATTTGCGTGTTTTCTTTTAATTATTGTGAATTATCTAGGAAAATACATTTACAACCAACCCGGACAATCGGGAGCCTACTGTACTACAGAAATATACGAACGCGTTCTCCCCCCCCCCTCCCCTTTCCAAAGAAGTTTTTCAACTCTGACACGAGCTCATTTGAACAATGGCAAACCTTCAGATTTCGTAACTACGAAGGTAATTTTTTTTATTATTATTTAGCTATTGCGTGTCTCGATGTAAATACAAATACGGAATGTGGTAATTGGGCACATTTAAAAAGTTCTATGACGACATATAGTTGCATGCGACACTCGTAAGTATTCATCAACAGGCTTAATTACATATTATAAGTTCAGTTACAAGAACCTGTATCGTCTACCTCTCCTCTCTTCAGGAATATATAAATGCTGCGATTTTTAATGCGTTGTATTTCAGTGTGTCGTAACTAGGGGACACCAGCCACTTTTTGGTAACAAGTAGGCCTACGTTATATCTGCGAATCTGTACTGAATCGGTAAGTATCTGATGCTGAGTCGATTATACAGTAGTATTACAGTCGATTAATTACCTTATAAGCGTAAACACTACAGTAAACGTTCCAACGAACCATCTTCGATAGCCTAAACTACAGCATATAGACACATGTCATGTGTGCGTTTTTCGACGTCGAAAATTCAACACTGGTGGATAAAAAAACTCATTCTTTATTCAGCAATCCTATATCGTGGATGTCAACAGGCGCCCAGACTGTGTACACGAGATGATGGCAAATGCGTGAAATCTCGACCACTCTTTCCACACGTTTATACCAAGCTTTAAAAAAAGAAAACTTGTAACGCGTTTGTATGTAAAACAGCCGGAAGTATTGCCTTACTGGAATGGAATGCATGAAGACGATCTGGCGTTAGTCAAAATCAGTCCTCCGACAATACCAACACAAATAACCGACGAATATACAATACTTTGCGTAGGCCCCACCCAATTTATTTTTAATACAGATTTATAAAATATGTTGACTGTTCTCGTCCGTCTTTAGAAAAAATACCTATCTTGTAGGATCTACAACTTCATGTTGAAGATGTTAAGTCTATAGCAATAGCCCTACTAGCTTCATTTACTTACAGACGACTAATGATTTGTGAAACTTCGAGTAAAGGTTTTTAGTGCATGTTAGTACCATAGAACCGCTTAAATGCATGCCTGACTTGCAAATTAGTGTGAAAGGGTTATTCTACTGTGACAATTCTGTGGTCTAGCTACAAGAATTGTAAATACTAAAAGTAAGACTATTACGTAATTGTATTCTTCGCTTCATATTAAACAATGGGAAGCTCGCGTTTGCCGTCCCACATTTTAGCTCCGAAACTACTCAATAGATTTATATTAAATGTTATATTTGTGGTCTTAACTTGGGGTAAATCTAAATTAATCTATTTCTTCCGAGGCACTGTAAATAACGTTTTTAAGTAACCAAAAATATCCTATGTTATGATCTAAAACGTTTATATTTGCACCGATTTTCAACACGATAAATATTTAAGTACCCAAAAAATCCTATCTGTATGTAGATTCTGTCTGTATAGTGATTAGGTTTGTAACAATCGATATGTATGAGCAATAAATTAACATCAAGCTCAACGAGGTATGCACAATAATTAAAACCAAACACACACATCTGGGAAATAAATGAACTTTATATGGACTACGGAATACCAGTTTTACTTAGTTGTTAAAATAAAATGTGCAGGAGGAAATTCTTCGATGTCAGGTTAATGACACAAGACCAAAAATTATAACTGAAATATAATGTCTGCTTTATAAATATATTTTATATTGCCTGTAGTTTATAAGAAATCAAGTTCAAGTCTACCATGTGCATTTATATTTGTATATTTTTACACAATAAACCAGGATTTGTGAGGACTTTCCTAGAACCGTTTTTCATTTTATCGTGGCACCGACGAATTAAACTGCACTTTTGTGTGTAAAGTAAAGTAATAGAAAGTAGACAGAAGCGACAATATATTCGGCTGTGCTACTTTTTTAAGGAGTACGCTTTCACCAGTAGCAGATATAAAATATAATGCCAGTCGTACCAGGAGCTGTCTTCAGTCCACACTCACAGCCTAGCAAACCATTTTGTTGTCTACAGAATCACAACTTTCATTTGCAAGTATGTAAATTAAAAGTGAAATAATTGTTATTATTTTATATATTCATAGCATTCACGCTTGTTTTTTTTCCGCTCACTCGTAGATATATATATATATATTTTTAATTATCTTATATTCAGCCTGTTCTTTATATAACATTGTCTCTTCTCACGAGTCCTCGAAGCCCATTTAAAGGATAAGAATTGGTGTCTGTGGCCATTTCTAGGTCTTTCTATATTATCTTCTTCTCCAGTGGTACATAAAGTCTATATGTCCTTTTAGAAATTCCATTATTATGTTTTCAGTACATTTGTTTGTCTCCATTATAACTCCCATGTTGCAACAAGTTATAAATTTAAAAATTAAACAATAGTGACTGTGTCTTCATGCATTTACGCCCAAATAGGGTGCACCTCCATTTTATTGTACATTTTATTTCGATTCAAATCATGTTTCTCTTCAATCTGCGTAGTTAATTATTAGCGCAGTATAAATGTGTATGTCGTCTAATTGAATCTCTTAAGTAGGGTTTTGTTAAAAGCAATGTTGATGGTAATAAAGGATCCAGAAGCCAGAAACGTTTTCGTGTCGATCAATCAGTCGGACCAAAACCGAAAACTTCATATTATCCAAATAGGCTTAGTCAATTACACACGCAGAGTACAAAAAAAATATTACTGTAAGTTTTGTGTGAGTTTGTGCTGGAATTTTACGCTGTATCAGACGCTACAAGGGAGATAGTCTCTAAGTAAAAGGAGAGAAGAATATGTTCATGTCTCGTCACCAGACTTCAGGAAACAATCATAATGTAAACACAATAAATAAATCATTCGAAATTATTTCAAAGTAAAAACATTTTCGTAGCATGGTAGCAAATAGAAATTGCATTTACTAATAAACTGAGAACATGAAATTCCGGGAATAGTTACTACCATTCAATTATGAATCTTTCGCCTTCGAATCTGCTATCTACGAGGCTCGTCCACAAAGTAAGTTTCCCTGGGGCCGTTTACAGAAACAAAACACAATTTCATGGAAATATTTATTGCAACAGATACAGCAAGTGTCCAGCTATTTTTCAACATATTCGCCACCGGAATTGAGACATTTGTCATACCGTGGGACCAATTTTTGAATACCTGTGTCGTAGAAGTCTGCCGCCTGGGATTGGAACCACTGTGTGACAACCATCTCCGCCTCTCTGTCATTCTCAAAACGCTGACGCTGACCGGACAGGAATTTTTTGAGGTGTAGGAAAAGATGGAAATCACTGGGAGCGAGGTCCGGGCTGTAGGGTGAATGATTAAACACCTCCCAGCTGAACTCCTGCAGGAGACTTGCTGTCCGTCGAGCCGTGTGCGGCCTAGCGTTATCACTGACCGCACTTCACAGTCGGCGGGAGCTGGAATAAGAACCTCCATCTTCAACAGCTGCAACGATGCTACTGTGAGAACGCGGGAAGTGCCGTTAGTGCATGCGCCATGCTACGTCATTGCTCTATCACGTACGCACAGTCGCTTCGCGCAATATAAGGTTTGCTAGCTGTGGGACGAGTGGGAAACTTACTTTGTGGACGCGCCTCGTAAATCTGTAAAATAAAAGTGTACAAAACTACATTTTTACCTATTTCTGTATGTGTATGCGACAAATTTTTAATTCCATAAAATGATATTTATTGATTACCTGAATAAATTCCTTTCCTTAAGAAAGATGCTGCATCATTGAATCTGTCAACTAGTTAATTATTTACTTCTGTTAAATTTCACTACTCTTCTGATATTCATAATTTTTCCAATATTTGCATGAAGGGGAAGATTCTGAAAAAAAAAAAAGCATTGTGATGTCATCTGAGTACCCACTAGAAATCTTTGATATTGATGAAGAACTCAATGTGAGGCTCCTGCACGACTTCACTGGTGAGAGAACAGGATTTGTACAGGTTGGACCTGATAAGTGGTTTCTCCCAAGGAAGTACAAAGATCAGGCAGCCAATTTTTACAACCTACAGGTTAGACCCGATGATACGTGGGTAGTCACCTACCCAAGATCAGGTATACCAGTTTTCCTCTATAGTTTTATATATATGATAATATTCTATGACTGTTATGGATATTGCTCTGGATTTATACCAGTTAAACATCATATTATTCTTATTCTATATTCTACATAAATTTCTCAAGTCTGTTCTGACTCAGTTTTCTTTTATGTATTGAAAAGAAAGTTTTGGGATAGTTCACTCTTTTAAGATAGGTTTGCTATGTCTTTCTGTCCATTTATTCCTCCGTATGTAAAAATTTTAAAACAACTGAACAGATTTTCAAAATGTATAGATGAATTGAAAAAAAATAACAAATTCTTTGCATAAAATTATTTATGTGTATTTATACAGATACCTCAGTCATATTATATTATTAAATATTTGTAGTAACAAAAAAGGTTCATAACGAAAGTTCTAGACAGAAACGAAATTCACATTTTATGTCCAATACAATTTCTTGACAAGTCTTGTGGTTTTATAGACAATTAAAAAAGATTTTTATACTCTCATCTCATACCTCAAGAACTGTGTGACTCATTCTAATAAAATTTATATTGAAGGTCTTTGTCCATCACAGGTCATTAAAAGTTATCCTCCACTAAGTAAAAATCTAGCAGCAATAACAGAGTAAACATACCAGAATTGTTACAGTATGTGTACAGTTTTAAACTTGTTTTTTTCAGTTCACCTGTAGTCTCATTAAAAATAAATAGTTTCTTACATATAAATTTAACTTTAAATTTTTGTTTAATTTGGTACATCCCTTCGCATTTTTAAAAATGTAAATTTATACTGACACTTTACCAACATTTTTGTCCTTCTCAATCCAACTTCACTTTCGTATCATAAATGTATGTTTACTACTATACGTTAAAATTTCAATTTTATCATATACTTTCCATATCACTATTTCATTGAGAAATAAGACACTTTCATTAAAATAAAATGTTTATTCTTATGTCAATCTCAATTATTCTTAACATATTTTATTCAGTTCTGCTTCATTAAAACAAAGGCGTCAATATGTTTTACCATTCTATACCATTAGAAAAAGAAACGATGTGCAAATATTTTTAAAACTGCATCATTATCTTATTCCTAGGAACAACATGGACCCAGGAAATGGTTTGGCTGATTGCCAACAACCTGGATTACGAGACAGCAAGACGCATTCCTCAGACTGAGAGGTTTCCTTTTTTTGAGTGAGTTGCACCATGAAGTAAGCAATTAGATCCATAAATACAGTCTTTATACAGTAGCCCGCGGAAGACCACAAATGTCACTTAACAGGAAGGGGAGGATGGAAATAAACTATAATTTTCTGTATGTAATCGGAAAACAAGCATGTTTCTTTATAAACAAGAACTATAACCACCTGAAGCCAAGGCTAGTCTAAATAATACAGGCTATACCGTTAATCGTTAGACTGGATCCAGCGACTGACACGTAGACCCACCGCGGTAGCTGGTTATTCACGGCTAGCTTTTCCACTGTAGTTTAACTTACCTTATTTAGAAAAGAGTCTCGAACTGCTTCTAAGCATTGGTCACATCGTGAGCATATGTTCCTAGAGATACGTCGAAGTTGCTATTCGTGAATAGCGGAAATTTCATGCCTAATATTTTCCTGAAGTTCTTAAGACTGCCGATTGCTTTCAGCGTGAGCCACGAATAAAATCACAAGAATTTACGAGGGTGAGTCAAATGAAAACCGTAATTTTTTTTTTAAATTTAATTTATTGAGTGAAAGCGGTACATAACTATATCATTTTTCTACATAGTCTACATTTCGTTCAATACAGGCCCTCCAACGTTTACGAAGTGTATGGATTCCTCTAGAAAAAAATTCTTGTGGTTGTCTGCGCAACCACTCATGCACCGCCTGCTGTATCTCTTCGTCAGAACGGAACTTCTTTCCTCCCATCGCCTCTTTGAGTGGCCCAAACATGTGGTAATCACTTGGGGCTAGGTCTAGTGAGTATGGCGGATGTGGAAGACACTCAAAGTGCAAGTCTTGGATTGTTGCAACTGTTGCACGGGCAGTATGGGGCCGAGCATTGTCATGTCAAGGACACCTCTAGTCAAAAGTCCACGTCGCTTTGATCTGACTGCAGGTCGAAGATGATTCTTCAAGATTCTTCACTGATCAAAAAACGAATTACAGAACGTTGTTCTTCTTTCGTGCACGTAACTAGTGGAGCAGCCATTTTCAAATTGGCACTGTGATGGCGATATGTTTGTCTGCATTATACTACCACCTATAGGATACTCTTTATAGCATTGGTAACATGTCTGCCAACTTATAGGACAATGGCGCGATATTTCGAATTTTTATCTCAGTTTTACGGTTTTCATTTGACTCACCCTCGTAAATCGGGTGATCGAGGAGGCCACAATCTCCGCTCACGAATTGCACACCGAACCCCAACTTTTACATCACGCAATGGCACTTTATGAAGGGCGTGATTTTCTTCTATGCTCCAGTACCTGTTATTTTGGTTGTTTACGTAACAACTTAATGCAAACAACGCCTCGTCAGAATAAAACCAAGTTCTGGGTCAATAAATCCATTGAAAACTGATTCCTGAAACAACCTAGAGTATCGAATTCTTGTTTCGCAATCTGGAGGCAAAAGGCTGTGTACGACAGTAGTCTTGTGAGGCCGTAACTTCAACAATTTTGTACCAGTGGGAGCTGTACAATCCATACCGAAGAGCAAAAGATACGACTTCTTCGAGCTTTCTTCTAATCGCGCCCAAATGTCATTAAGCTGCTCTTCAGTCAGTGCGTCTCTTGCGAGATTTCTTTTTGTCCAGCACCGATCCCGTTGAACGTAATTTTGTTACGATGTTGTAAATCGTTGCTTTACATGACATTGTACTGTCAGGATACTTCCTACGGCATACTTCATTTTCGAACTCTTGTGTTTCACATCACTTCGAACTGTACTTGTACATATCTCGAGGTCAATTAACCATGCTAAACACGCAGCGATATTGAAATATGCCAGCAAGCATCTAGTGGGTGGCCAGCAGTGGGCAGGCATAAGTGAATAGTTTTCTAACCGGATAGTCTTCGGACAAATGAAATTTCCTGTATTTAAGATTGCAAACTGTGCTTAAAAAAGGCATTGCACTTCACTTCACCACAAACAACAACTGGTTGTTCTGTTCAAGGAAATAATCCCTGTTTACAGTGAGAATCATATAGTTCTTACAAATCCAGGTGAATGCTGGTATAATAGCTTGAAACAGTCCATGACTACCTCATTCTACATCTAAGATGGCTGTCTTCTGGGTTGTTGCGCTGTGTAGTCCGGTAGATGTTTACCAGCGTTTCAGATGTCCTTGCCGCCTCCATCATCAGTGAGGACCCTGGTGATGGAGACAGCAAGGACCTCTGAAACGTTGGTAAACATCTACCGGACTACACGGAGCAACAACTCAGAAGACAGCCATCTTCAAATTCACTATCGTGAAAACCTCAAATTCTACTTACATCCTTACTTTGTCAGCGTTCGTAATTAATCCAAATCTCAAACAGTCGTATGTAACCTGCACATTTAAAAAGCAGTTTAATAATCTGAAAATTAACCAACTGTAATGTAAAGCCAGAAAATTAAACTGCTTTCATAATAAGTCTTGAAGTTTTTAAATCATGTATTTGCCACTGAGTAATGTTACTTCCCTAATTACAAAGATTTACAAATTTGTTCAATGTAAAACAAGTTTTAGCTCACTAGCTCCATCTCCTGTTACCACAATATGATACATTCTCAGGTTCCAGAGAAGAGGGTCTTCAGATATAAAATGTTTACAAAGTCTTCATTATTGAACGGATACTTTAGAATGACCCAGGTGCCGTACCATGTCTTACGACAGGCCTTTTTATTAGCAGTGTTGAACCTCTGGGTTACACTAACAAATTTAGTTAATATTACAGTAGGAGGCATAACATATTAATACAATGACATTTTGCTGGCAGGTTCAGTTTATTTGTTCACGATGAAATTAAGTCCGAGCTTCTCAAACTGAATGCTGGTAATCCTGAGAAACTAAAACTCGTGGAGCAGATAAGTCGACCTGGCTATGAAGTGTTGAATGAAATGAAATCTCCACGCTTCATCAAGACACACTTACCCTTCAGTTTGCTTCCGCCCAACTTACTGGATGTTGGTTGCAAGGTTAGCCTACAACTTTCTTTTTGAAAACAGGAGTCTGATCTTTATGGTTGATGTATCCTATTAGAAACTGCCATCAAGCACTGGTTAAAATCTAAAGTATTTTTATTAAGAAGTTTAACAAAGCAGCAAATAGAAATTATAATTATTATTTAACTTTGCTTAATGAAATGTTGTAATATAATTTAATGTAGAGAAATACCTGTTTTACTGCACTGTATAGAACTAAATGTACATATTAGGCCATGAATGAGTGAACAGTCTTTTGTTTCAATGTATTATCTTCACAAAGCAGCATATAAAATTAAAATCACTATCTTCATTATACCATATAATGCAAATAATGACGTGCCATGGTAAAGTCATAAAAAACATCTAATAATTAATTATTACATTTCCATGGATATGTATGCATTAGGGATGATATGACAGGAGTTTGGAGAAAATTGTATAATGAGGAATCCACAGTTTGTACTTTTCACCAAATCTTATTAAGATGATCAAGTTAATGAGCATGAGATGATATGAGCACGGAGAAAGCATTGTGGGATGAAAAATGCACACAGAATTTTGGTTAGAAAGCCTGAAGAGAAGAGATGAATCAGAAGACCTAAGCAAACATGGGAGGTCAATATTTAAATGATGTTAAAAAAATAGGATTTTGGGTATGGATTTGACAGGTGGCAGGCTCTTGTGAATGCGGTGATGAACCTTCAGTCTCCATAAAAGGCAGGGAATTTCTTGAACAGCTGACTGAAATACAGTCTTTTCAGGGACTATGTTCCATGGAGTTAGTTATAATTAAATTGTTTAGTTGTTATTATTATTAAGTATTACCTGCAGTGGTTTTTATAATGTCAGAAATATTTCATGTCAAGTTACAATAACACATCAATTATAGTCATGGAAATGAAAATATTTTGCATGATTGCTACGTTGTTATTTTCCTGTAAATTACTCGATAAGAGTTTAATAATTATAAAAGATCTAGACTCTACATTAATGTTACTTATTTTGCTATTCCCATCTCATAAATTTGTAAGCTACATCTGATATGTTGGTATTACTAAAGACAATGAGTTACAAAGTACAAAGACTGGGTGACATCTGTTGCCATGACATTCAGTATCATTTTTTATGAAGGGTCTTCAGTTAGTGGCTAAAATATGGATCTGTGTAACTGACACACACACACACATACACCTCATTTAAACAATTCTGAAGAACATAAACAGGAAATTAAATTTAGTTGTATGTTCTTGTGGGAAGGTGCTTGAAGCCAGATTCATATTTGCTTGTTTCTACAGGTTGTGTATGTGGCTCGAAATCCAAAGGACGTTGCTGTGTCATTCTACCACCTAAACAGACTGATTCGTACTCAGGGCTACCTTGGAGACTTTCCCCGCTACTGGGATTATTTTGAAAACAACTTGCGTGAGTAATCCAATCAAAATTTGTAAAACAGAGACAAGCAACCAGAATATGGGCTAATATATGTTTTCATTTTGGCAAAAAATATGTCAAGATACCTCACCATTTTGTCTTATATTTTTGTGATTTTGAAGCATTGTGACAGTGGTCTAATATTATAGGATAATTCTCTTTAGACGCTTTTAAATGTAAGGACAAAATTATATATGCTTCAGTCTCTGTCTCTAAATGAAAGAAAAAGTTAAGAATTTGTCATCAGAAGTCCAACATTCATCTATAACAGCCTAATCCATTATGTTAGCTGCTTTGTAAATAACGATACAAATGCTACTAACATATTCTACAAACTAATAATATTTGGAAGGAAAAGTTTACAAAATACTGTTATGATCATTTCAGCTATTTAGTGTATTATTTTCATTTATCCCAAGGTTTCTAAAGACTGTGAAGGTCATAAATATAATTATAATAATTAAGTTGGTAACAACACAAGAAAGCAGTTAGCATGCTTTTTCAGGTACTAACCAGTCTTTATTGTAAGAAATGAGGATGGCTATAGAACATTAGTTTGGACAACTAGATTGAGTTCAGGCATTGAAAAAAGGGGTGTATTTTAAACCAAGATATTGGTATCCACAGATCCATGGGCACCCTACTGGTCACATGTCACTGAAGGATGGGATCATAGACACAATCCCAGTGTGCTATTTCTGTTCTATGAAGAGATGAACAAGGTAAAAGAAACATTGGTAACAAGAAAACTTTAGTACTTTGAGTGACACTGGAACAATTGTCTGGGTGATATATTATAAAATCCTGTCATATAATAAATATAATGACCATCTCTATTCAGACTACTTTTATTAACTCTTTACTGTAAGTAAATTCATACTAGGGATATCATGTACAAATACATCTTTTTCTTCCAAAGCATCTGACAAATGCGGATTAAATTTTATATATGGTCTTTAATATCAGTAACAAGTTAAATCAAGAATCAATACTGCAGGATGGATGTTAGAAGAGAATAGCAGATTAGTAATATTACAAACAGAATATCATAAATACATAGCAGGAACTTGATAAAAAAAATGGAGGAACATTCTGTCCCACTACGAAAAAATTAATTATAAAGATACAACTTTAAAGTTCATCAATATTGTCTCCTTATACCCTTACCATTAAGCTCATATAAATGTTTATCAGACTTCTAAAAGTGGCTAACTGCATAAAAATTCACAGGCCTGCATGACATACATCCTGCTTAGAAATATTTAAATATTAAAAAAAATTAATGAAGATCTTCACTGTTTGGATAGTGGTTTTTAGCTATGACTTCTGCCCCAAATATGTGGGTCATATGTTCTTATAAAACACTGGTAACCATCTACCAAAATACATGATTTTCTAACCCAGAAGACCACAATTCACACTGAGATCTGTTGTTCAAATACTGCTCATTTTCCAACCTAAAGACAGTTAAAAAATAGTAAAAACCTAAAATTTGTTAAGGCTATGAAATTGTAATTAATTATTTAAATTATCCAAAAAATTATCATCTCTAAAATATCTACATATTTGGAAATAACTCATAGAAACATTTTTATTTTATTTACATAAAATATTATATAACACAATACTGCATACTAGTACCTTTTTTATAACACATATTACTAAAGATGAGCAAGTTTAAATGTGGATAACTATTCATTTTAACTTCAGATCATGGTTTTCTTTTCTTTTCTTCTTGCAAGAAACTTCATAAAATCACTCACTCCAGTATCACATTTTAGTACTTACTTCTACATTCTTATAAAAAAGAGCACTGTGTAATAATAACAAAACTTTCTTTCCCAATAATGATGATATGCAATGTTTGCTTACTATGAAACAAGAAAAAGCTACTTTTGGAAATAAAATAATAATTTTTGTTTGTGTTATTACTGAAACTGAATCTCATAATTGTTCTGATTTCTATTTTCATTTAGTTCAAAATTGGTATGTGTCAGATACTAAAAGCCTGAGGTCTAGTCTTCCATGAACATTAAAAATGTCAACTATTTTCTTCTATGAATATTCATCTATCTCATAATGATCCTGGGACTCTAAAATGTGTCACGTCACAGAGAACACAAATAACAACTGTCAGTTTTTAATCTGGTTGAGTTACCTACCATAAAAATAATTACAATCGTGTAACTTCTGTTCATTCAGAATCTACCAGCAACCATCAATAAAGTGGCCAAATTCTTGGAACGTGGCCCATTAAATGATGAACAAGTATCATCTCTGGTAAACTACCTGAATATAAAAAATTTCCGCAACAATCCAGCTGTTAACTTTGACTTACACAGACAAATTGGACTGCTGAATGAGGGTGAGGAAGAATTCATCAGGAAAGGTACAGGATACAAAATATATCAAAACTTTATACAATGAAATCTCAGGGGATCTGAAAAATCTCGTGTTCCAGATAGATTTTATTTGAAACAAATAGACTTCTTACTTTCAGACAATATAGCACAGTACATGCTGCATGTATTTAGGATCCAAATCACAATTCAAGAAAATTCATGCCTTGTGTACAATATATTACAGAACAAAATTATTTATACAAAACCAATAATCATGAAAGCAGTTTACTTTGTATTATATTCAGTTTATTTGTTTCATGTATTATATATAATTTCTGTTTAATTCAGATAAAATTGTAGACAGATTTTACTGTAATTTAGATTTTCCTTTAACATTTCAATGTGTATATATTGCTTTCCTACACAACAAAAAATACAGAGCCAGTGTAACTATTCAAAACTTAAGGTGGCTAACTCTGAGGTCCAACAAGTGTAATATATATAGATGGAAAAAATGGTTAAGTGGTAACGGCATCATTTCATTGTCTGTTTCTCTACTTCTGGTTCTGCAGCAAGATGATCAACTTTCACCAATAAATTTTAGGAACAGTGATCAATATTCATTTCAATAAAAATATATTTAATAGGTGTGGAATGTTCTCATATGTAAAGAACGTCTGACAAATAGCATTTTTCTTTGAACTTTAAACTCAAAGTCTTGCTGAACAGGACCCATAAAATGCTCACACATAGTATGAAATAGTCTTTAATGCTTATAATTTACACATGTCTTTAACACAAAATGTTACTCCTACACAATAAAAACAAGTTAATGACTCACATGATCTTAATCTTAACTAACGAAGTAACAGCATGAAATCAGTGCATTTCTATTATGTTTTCATAAAGGTAATCTTAGAATTCTATTTGGTGTAGGTAAAAATGGAAGCTGGAAGGACGAATTTACTCCAGAGCTCAGCAGACGTGCAGATCAATGGATCCAGAGAAATTTGGAGCATACAGACCTACGATTCCCATAGCACAACAAGGAAGGAATTGGCTCTGGCATTTTTTGTAATGTCTATCATAATATATCAGGTACCAATCTGAGTTCTGAAAACAAGCTTTTTTATTTCAGAGAACACTAGTTACAATAAAGACTGTTTCCTTTGTGTGAGCACAAAAATGGACCTTCGGGATTCAAAAAGTCAGCAACTATTAATTTTTCAAAAAGTATTCTACTCTCCCGTGTAGTTATAAACAAATTTAAATAAAATAAGGGATCAACATTTATTGCACTTAAATAAATGATTTACTGTACTGAATTTGTACATGTGACATGTGTTGAGCTAGAAGGTGAAATAATGTAATATATTTTTGAAATTGGTGTATTTATTTCTGCAAAAACACACGATTCCTTTTTACCTTAAAATGTTTCACATCTGTAAATAGACAAGAATAATCTATTAATTAATAATTTTATTTAACTTGGTAGTCCATTAGAGAATATCCATGATTTCTGAAAGTCACCAGACATAACCTCAAATGTCTGTAATGTTGTCATGCTTGTAATTTGCAGTGTAACAATAAATTCTTCTTATAAATCTAGTTGGTACGCTTAAAATAATTTTCAATGCCATATTTTACATACAATTATAAACCAGAAATTGCTTTTAAGCAGTAAAGTAAATATTAGTTCTGCATACATTTCATATCCTATCTAAAACTGAGTTTATCAAAAGTTTCAGATTTCAATATTGTGTCAATATACAAAAATTTCGGAACATTACCTTGAATAGCACCACTCTTGCCTATCTTCATAAGTTGTACACTCAGTGTTGGTCTAGAAGATGATATGGAACTAACAAGATATGAAACATGAAACAGCACCACTTACTCAGGCTTCTTTGTGTCAATGTACAAATTATACTGTACATTTCAGTCTGTGACTGAATGTTGTCCAGTAGTGCTATCTGTGAAAAATAACATATTTTTTAGTCTGAATATTTCTGAAGGCACTAGGTAATAGAACTTTCCAGTATGGGAAGTTTTTTTCCCAAATGAGGTTCCAACACAAATCAGAATCTTAATGCTTATTACAATATTATTTTCAAACTGACAAGTGCCTAAAGAGTTGAACCTACTAGGTGGAACTTTCTGTTAATGGCTAATTTAAAGTCACAGCAAAAAATATTTGGGAACCATTATTCTAAGACTTACATAAGTTCTTTCCAGAAATCTTAAGAAACAAATTAAACATTTTAAATTTTGTTTCCATGTATAATGTAATATTATGTAAAACACACTATGGGCATCAATTGCTGCAATGTAATATTGCTTAAATTTATCTTTTAACCCATTGCAGTTACCAGTAAATGGCTTGCTGCTTAGTCTGGAATATTCTACATAAATGGTCATATAATCAGATGGCCAGTTCTGATAACAGGTAGAAGGCAGCAGAAAGGAACATGACCCATGGTGGTATAACTATAAATACCATGGTCAGTGACAATGTGAGCAAAATGAATAGGTGGCACCGTCCAGTTAAAGAATATGATTGTTGTTGAGCTGCAGAAGAGCATAATTTTCCAACATGTCCGGGAATGAATTGCTTGTAATGCTGTCCATATCTTTTATGTGTCAGTGCACTTTAGGACTATCCCGGTCATGTTCTAAATGTTCTCTGGGAGGCTCACTGCCCCAAAGGACACAGTTATGCTGATTAACATGCCCAGATATGTAAAATTTTGTCTCATCAGTGAAGATAATATGACTTAAGAAGTTATCATGTTCCAAAATTTGTGCACACGTGGGTCGCAAACTTCTATCAAAGCTATTTATCACGTGCTGCAAGTTTCTGGACTACCTATAATTTGTACGGATTAAGACATAGGCTCTTCCAAAGAATTCTGTAGACACTTGTTTGCGGCATCTGTAACTATGCACTTGCTCGGGAGATCAACTTCTTGTTCATCCCAAGAATCCACAATGGTTTATTCTTGCAGCACTTCCAAACACTGTTCTTGAATAATACAAGGCGTTTCATTCTTCTTTGTGCCTGTTAAGTATTAATATGTGTTCTCTTGTCATGGATGTTATCAGATGGTATCATGCCCTATGAATGGAGAGAATTAGAAAGGGAAAGAGAGTGGCATATTTTAAGAAACTGTACTGTAATTTGCCTAAAAGATGCATTAGCACACAGCAAACCTACATGGTCTCTGAATGTGAAGTGATAGGTTGTTCGACTGTTGATTCAGTTTCAGTCATAGATTATATAGCATCAAACAGAATGAAAAGATTATTATGAATGAGACAGTCATGTACTCTTTGACTACTACCTTGTGATATGTTTGAACAGATAGAGGAAAACCATTAAGAATCACAGGTACCTTCTCATATAGTTCTAGGTTATGCTGCTATCATTTACTCTGTGAGAAGCACATATATAACCATTTTATGACAATGTACAATAAATAATATTATCAATGGTTTCTTTGATTCTATGAATAAAAGAAGAAATTGTCAGAGTTCTTTATTGAGTCATACAATTATCTCACACTTCTTATTGTTTAGTATTCATGGTAAATTCATTTAATTTGTAGATGGAAAATCAAACTGATGTTATTGTTTGAGCTAATGTGATTCCATGCCAACTTTCTGTATCATTGTGGTTATGTTTGACATTAAAGAATAAGGCCAGTGTTTGATGATATCCAGCTCAGGTAGCTGGTTACCCTGGTGAAAGCAGCAGGGTAACCCCTCTGGCAACCTGCTGAAGAACCAAATGACACAATGCCAACCTGGGTGTAGCGACCATCACTCTCCAGATATGTAAGTGCACCACCACTGTCTCCCTGCAACACAAAACAAATTCAGTGCTGATGTGTGAAAACTTCTATTTGATGTTAGAGTTGCCAATGCAGAGGCCCTTTTTGTGATTACTTAGATATTACAGGCGGGTGGTAACCGTATTTAAAGTTTTGGTTAAAAGTATTGGACCTCTTTTTGTGAATATTTAATTATAGAAATGGAAATAAGAATCATTTTATAGGTTTTATATCAATATGGTATGCAGGCAGCCATCATCATCTACTGACATTTTTATCGGGATGGGCTATAGTTTGACAATTTCTCCTCAATTCTTGCCTGTTCTATTTGCAACTTCCAATATTTATTGTAAGTATTAAATTTCTGTTTCACTTATTGACAATTACAAAGAATAGGTGACTCAAATTTAAACAACTGATTATTGTGTTTGGAAGCCACAAAACACTAAGCATTTATATTTACTTTTGTACGTTTGTATATAGGTTACAGAATGGTAGATGGTAGTTATCTTATGATTTTCATCATTAAATCCAGTTTCCATTAACAAAGGCCAGCTATAACTCAAAATTGGTGTCTTCATTTTGGACTTAAGAAAACTACATATAGTTAAAACACTTACATTGCAGGTGCTCTGGCCATTGGGGGTTGAAACACAGATCTTTGTGGCAGTGATGATATTACCATAAGTGTTTGCACACACTGTGTTGGTGATGACTGTCAAGTCCACATAGTTAAGTGTGGTGCTAATACTGTTAGAACCTGAAAAATGTAACAGTTATTAACAATATAAGATTTGAATTACAATAAATACTACATGATTTTGCATTTATCAAGAGAAACCAGGAAAGTAATTTGAGATATTTGAGACTTATATAGAATATTATGTATTGTTGGCGCAGTGGCCACGCGGTCTGAGGCATGGACCTCGTGCGCCTGGCCGCTGTGACTGTGGGTTCGAGTCCCACTCAAGGCATGGATGTCTGTCCGCGTCTTTCTGTATTTGTATAGGTAGAAGCCTTGCAGATAGGGCTGATCACTCATGCAAGGAATTCTACCAATGTCCAAAAAGTAGATCAATCATAAACCTCCAAGAGAGGTAAAAACGCAGATTGCAAATGTGGAACAAATGCGAACGAAAAAAAGAAAAATAGAATATTATTTATGAAGCTAATAATTTTGCAAAGCAATATAACAACATTATGAAAAAATCAGTAATAAAATAACGTATTTACTAAATGTATATTAAGTGACCTTTCTTTGCAGTTTATGTGCTGATGAAATTTCAATTATAAAAGCATTTCTGGTCAAGAAATTAGACTGCAACAAATCCTATAATGTGATGTTTGTTAGGTTATTTCTATTCATTTTGCTACACATAATTAATGTTTAAACCACTTATAATGCTGAACAATTTATATAATTAATAAATATGCATAATTTGGATACATTTATAATGACTGAGAATTTTTTCTGCAGCCATAAGTTCTTCCTGTTTGTAATGATCCACATACATTTTTAAAATTAAATACTGAAATAATAAAATGCTATACTAACTGTCAGAAGTTTTGCCCCATCCACTGACACGCGTACTTTCACCAGCAAGGTCTGAATTCAAATTGCGAAGTCTCACAGGGCTGATGTATGCTGAAATATTAAAGGATTCATTTTTTCTCAGAGAATCAAAAATAAGTGTTAAATGTATATTAATATAAATAATATTTCATATACACAGAAGTCTCCAGGGTAATTCAGTCTTTAACTTCCTTGTCATGTCCACTGCTGCAAATTAAACTGTGCCAGAATTTCCAAGCTATATTATAAAAACTGAATAACACTCAATTAAAATCATCCATTAAATTAAGTTATCTTAAACAAAAAACACCAGGTTTTTGAAGTCCATAGTTCTAATATCTTTAATAATGTTATTCTCCTATAGCAGTAAGTTTATCTTAAATCCAGATGAGTTCAAATACCCTGCCTTTCTCCTACCATGTTATATTCTAGAATGTTGCAGTTTTAACTAAGATGATTACTGAGAGTTAATGATAGTGGTAACACCACGATAAATGCAAGACAGATGAATTAAATTTCTAGGGAAGGCCCCAGCTTTAGATATGGTTTCTAACAAAGGAATCTTTCTGTTGTATTTATTATGTAGAAAAACACTCACTGCTGAGGCTAACAGCTGCGGTAAGCCGGATGACTGCAATGTCATTGTTGATGGTGTTTTCATTGTAGCTGCCATGGACAATGCTGTTTCTTGAATTGACTACCACTGCGCCACTCTCAATACTATCAACTCGATTAGCTCCCAGTCTCAGTTCGTATGTGCTTCCACTGAAACAATTATATATTGCCAACATCACAGTAATTAAAGTTATAAACTACAGGGCTAGTGTTCAATCCCCAAAGAATTTTTCCTCTAGCCTCTGCGTCAAAACCAGCCCTGGGGTCTACACAGCCTCCTACGCCTCCTATGGGGGTAAAGCACGGTCAGGGCATGATGCTGACCATTCACCCCATCTAGTGCAAGGGTCAAGAATGAGTAGGAGCTATATCTCCACTCCCCCCAAGCGCCTATATGGCATGTAGCAGGACTGCTGTTCTTTAACTTTACTTTCAAAAATAGAAATGGGACATAATTCAAAAGACAAAGCACCCAAAAACCCATATTTACAAAAACTATTTTTGCTGTTTTGCATCTAGCATCCACTAGAACGGTAATGTATATCTTAGAAACACCACATATATTAATCTTTTATATATATTTTGTGTGATGAGGAATTTTTAAAAAGTGGAAAGAACACATCTATATATTATATAGTAGTTTGTGTGGATAATCTTAAAAATTTAAATAAAACAAAAATAATAAAATATTCAAGTGCTTCAGAGTTGTTGCTGGCATAAGTTATTTTGTTATTTCTAGTAATTTCTATTTATATTTTACATGTGCATGTTTCCATATTCTATTTTAATATAGAAAAATATGTGAATAAAAGAATATTACTGTCTATACTTACGCACAATGTGCAGCAGTTAGGACCCATAGTTCATCAATGAGAGAACCACCACAAAAATAAGCATCATCAATTATGAGGGCAACTTGCCACGGAAACTGACCACGACTTGCGGTACTACCTCCAGTGATACGGTGTTTATCATCCAGAGGCACATGGACCTTTCCGGCAAAGTCTGCATGAAAAATAAGACATTTTAATATTTCAATGGAAATCAGTATGTGAGGGTAATCATTAAAATATGTGACATTGAGACAATCCATATGAGCAACTGATTGTCTTCTTAGATAAAGAAAAAATGTTAAGTAACTCATTACCTGGTTGTGGTTTGGTGCCCTTCTTGTAACCGGTGTTATTTTCAGGGCTTGATGTCTGTGCTGCCATAATTTCACGCCATTCTTGTGCTGTGTATTTTGGGTTAACAGGCATCACAATATCACGGGTTTTCAAGTGCCCCAGGTTGGCCTCAGCCTGCTCAAGCAACACAGATGTGATTATTTGTTTATCTGCACTACAATCTCAACAAATTTCATCTTTCATCAGACGCTGAGCACAACGAATTAGTAACTTTTTTAATAGATAATGAGAATTATGAATTGATAATGCTTTTGAATTTTAAAGTATGAACTGACAACAACTTTTTGGATAATAAGTGATTTAAATGTGGTCCATACTGTAATATCCCTTAAACCTTTAGTATACACTTGAACATTTTCTGCCATCTACAACTAGGTCTCCCAAGCTATCTCTTTAATTCATCCATTCCAACTAAAATATTGTGCTCATCTCATCGTCATTGAGTTTATCACCCTAAAAATGGTTACCCGTAACTTAACTGTACAAAACTACAAGAAATCAGTAATTTGTGTTTGATTATTGAAAGATTTCATTCATCTAGTAATTCTCAAATTATGAGTTTTGCCTCTTGTCATTCATATAGCCTATATAATAATCCATTATTTGTTTAGAAAGGCTAAGTATAACAATAAATATCTCAGTAAATTTAGTACATCTCAGTGTCAAAATATTAGTTTGTAGCCTCACTGTAACTACATGAAGCAGGAGTGCTAACCACTGCACCACAATGCTGAGATAGGAAATATAAATTATAAAGAGAGGTATTTAAATGCACTTAAAAACAAAGATATCAGATACACTGTTGAATGGAATTGCTGGATACTGATCCAAAGTATATAATGAACATATGAAGCTGTCATCAAAGGAAGATAAAAATTATTGTTTCAAACTGATCATAACTTACCAAAAGGCCAAGTGTTGCCAGGAAAGCCACAGCTAGGAATGCCTTCATTGCTGTCCACAGAAGAAACGAAGAATACTGTATTAAACCTGATATTCCAATTTATACCAAAAATCTGTTACTGTAATCACAAAAATCTAATATAAAAAAAAGCACTTAAGATATACCTGACATTGATTCATCATGTCTTGCCATTGCTGTAATCTGTAAATGATAATAGCATTATAGTACAGTAGGTTAAAGATTTATTTTAAATAGACATAATCTTTAACTATATATACTCTTGGTTTGAGATACTGATAACGTTAAATGATACCTACTTCAACAAAGGAGATCACAGGTCAGCATGGGAAATACCACTGTAAAGTGACTTTCACTTCGCAAAATTCCAAGTGGTATGTCACATGATGAAGCATGAAATTAAAGTGTCCTAAAAATAAAACAAGATCACCCTTAACAGTATTTGGTGAAGACTACAAGTGATGAGGCTCTTCTTTAAATAATTTTCTTCAGCATCCACTTTCTGACGTCCATGTTCCTTTTTCTCAGCATCCTGTTTTTAAACACTGTCATCCTCTCTTCTTCCCTTAACGTGAGATGGTCTTCATCCTGAGCCAGATGAATCTGTTTTTAGATAAGAATGGAAATAGTAAATTAAAATGAGGCTACAACCACCATCTCATGCATTATTCACAATCACACCATCACTTTTAGTAAACCATTGTAGTTGACATGGAACCATTAAATAAGCCAATAATGAAAGATATTAAACCCTTTAACACTGAACCTCACCTAAATAATTTTTCAGAATTCAGTCTGTGCTCCAGAGAAAACACAACACTTTTACTTTACATAGATCATCTGGTTAATGCTATTTAAGGAAGTAATAGCTGTTTACACTGAAATCATTTGAAATCAACAAATACAAAAGGCAGAGTTATTGAATGTTAAAACAAGTGGAACATATAGTTATCATTAGGCTTTAAATGGTTAGTGTGGACAAAACATGGAGAACAGACAAGTGCATCATTCTTCAACCGGTTGCTTTTGTTAGGTATAAATATTCAGTATGATGACTGATTTCTAAGAGTACATATTCTTAGTTCAGCTAGCCAATGCATCAACTTCAGAAGAAGAAAAATGTTAAAAATAAACTGAAGTTTCATTTTTAAATAGATGAATGTTTCACTAATCCTACAAAGATTATAAGCAGAGCTGAAAAAGGGCACAGATGCAGGAAGGTACTGTCTGCTTGATTTCATAGCACTTTTTAATAAAGTTATTTTAAAAGTCTGTAGTCAACTATTATTCCGAAGACTGTGGAATTATATTAATGATAGAAAACTGATGGAATCAGAAAAACCTGTACCACTGCCATTTTATCTATCACAAATCCACATGGTCTGCCCTGGAAGTAAATATGATATGTCTTGGTCATTTCGCTGGTATGGAGCATCTAACTAGTTCTGAAAAGCAATTTCCACCCATTTAGAAGTACTGTTTCAGATCTGGCCATACTCTGTTTTGGTATTCTTTTGTTATTCTTTGATACATTGTTTCCAGTTAGTTCGGTAATACTGTATATATATCATGGTCTCTGGTAGGAGAATATGAAGATTTGAAACTGCTTATCCCAAATGAACACTTCGATAAACTTTCGGTTTCTATAGTCAGGAAATTTCTTGACAAGTCACTATTAATAATATAAATTAATCAACACAATGGACAAAGTTAAAAGGAGTTTTTCAATTCTACTCTAAACATTTCCTTAACATAAGGGATCATATAAAATAGGAAACAAATAATAGTTTTGCATATTTTAATCGAAATATTTTTAGGTAGCAGACAGAAGGAAAAAAATTCTGAACTGCATGGTAGCAAGCATTCCCTAAATTGTGGGTCTCCTCTTAACTTCCTCATGAATGCAATTTTGGTTTGGTACTATCATTCCCAAATATTTTAACTTTACCACATTTTTAGGTGATTTAATAGCTGCAGTCAAATAAAAAGTTTAAAAATAATATACCCAGTTATATCTAGAAGTGTCCATGATCACATTAGCTCAGCCCTGTGGAGGAGAGATTGCATTTTCTAAAGACAAATAAAAATTCTTAAGAATTTTTTTTTGTGACACTAAAACAGGAGAAAATCAGGTCTCCAAACTGTGACTTTTTCCATATTAAGGCAATTCTACAACAACAAATTGAAGGCAGAATACTTCATCTGTGATAACTACGAACTGAACATCAAAGACAGGAAGAAGGCTAGAGATTTTCCTGTAAGCATAGTACATGCATTACTTCTTACAGCAGAACAAATGTAGCCAGGAGGTCAGTAAAATAATGAAGTAAATACACAATGATACAGTTTATTGTCATTAGAAATGTTATTGGTTAAATGGGATAGACATTCACAAATTGACATCTTCTTTCTACAGCTATTGCTTCCTTGTGACCTAGAGTCTACACTTGTCTAACCCAATGCCTTGGCCATATTTTATCCATTAAATTATATATAATAAGTACATATGTTGTGAAAGGACAAGAGATTACACATATAAGAACTTTATTTGGTGATTATATACATATTTATCACTGTTTTTTTTTTCATGCCAGGACCAATTTGTATTCCTTTCATATCACCAGGTGTACAAATTTATATCAATTAACGAATATGGATATCAGTGTTTTCCTCAATCCAGTCCAGGTAACTGGTGACTCTGGTGAAAGCAACAGGGTATCCCAACTCGCAACCACCGATGTGACCAAAAGAAACGACGCCAATCTCAGTATAACGGCCATCATCTTCCTGGAATACTAGTGGCCCACCACTGTCACCCTGGAGAAAAATACAGAAATAAGAGAACAAGACACAATTACTGGGTACACGGTTCCTTTATTGCCTACCATTAGATTCATTTCAATAATTAAAAGGCAAAGCTATTCCTATTACTACACACAATGCCATGAATATATATAGGGGTATGTAAAGTTACAGTCTCACACATATTAAACTTGGCCCTTGATTTAGGTGAGTGGTTAATAACTACCTACACTACATTTCTTGCTTAAAATACTGCTGCTGCCACCACCAGTGTACATACATATTTATTCTTGTGTGTCTGAAATTTAGGACAGACTGGGACAGCATAAATATAATTCTGCTGTGCATGTGAGAATTCTTTCCATGCACAACATTAAATAAACCATGCCAGCATTACAATTCAGATCATAATTAATAATCTCAATGTCATTTAAACTCAAAATCACATGCAGTTGTTTGCATAAAATTAAGGAGAACCAGTTTGGTTCTGGTGAATTGCTTACATTGCAAGGGCTTTTATAATCAATTGTTGAGACACATATCTTGGCGTCAGTTATAATATCAAAAGTTGTCGCACATAGATCGTTACTTATAACTGATAAATCCACATACTGAAGTGTGCTGGAAATATCTGGAGATGCTGCAAAAGACATAAACAAAATGTATTTAATATTCTACAAAAAGTCAAGAGTTAATTATTTACTACAGAGTAACAATCACATACTACAGTACAGAAATGACAATAGAAACAGGTCCATCCCCATGTAACTTTCCCTCTCAACCTCCCTCATGAAACCAGAGTCAAGGTCACCCTCGTTGCTAGGCCATGGTACAAATAATCACTTGTTAGTTGGTAATCAATCACATGATCAAGGCAGTCCCTATTTTTAAGAATAATGAAGTTTAACCATCGTGTTCACTATAATCCTACCATATCCTAAACTAATAAAATTAAGCTCACATAATACTCTTCTAAGTTTTCTTTAAATATTATCTTCCAAATAATGTCAAAGGTTCCCTAGAGACCTCCTTCCTCTTCATCCAAATTATATTATTTCTGTCTCGTAATGCATTCTATATGCTCTATCCATCACACCCTTCTAGATTTAATCATCCCAACAATATTATGTACTGAACAGAAATTATTAAAGCTCATCAGGTGCTACAATACACTCACGATCAGAAATCTTGCCCCATCCGCTGCATTGGACTTTCTCATTGAGAAAGGTTAGCTTTGCTTGAGAGCGAGTGGGCAGTCTCACTGGGATGATGTAAACTGAAACATTTCATAAATTGGTTCAAAATTACGCATTAAACCAAAATTATGTTAGGTATTGAGAACTGTGTGCAATATATTTAAATTTAAATGATGTTGGAACTTGCTGTACTCCCATTTTCTTCTGGTTGATAATAATAATATTAATAAATACTTATTTTTTTATATTAATGGCAGCTTTCAAGATTCAGCTCTGAACCGTTACAATATTATCTTTTATTGTACAGGAACAGAAGATTCAATACTTGTATTACAGGGTTCTAGACAGTAATTAAACTTCAGGATTAATGGTATGTTACTGTGAAGCATGGTACCAGCATCTTGCATTCCAACATCTGTACCATCAGGGTCTACTTACGGGTGAAATCTACAGGTTGTGGCAACCTGATTACAGCAATATCATTGTCGATTGTGGACTGATTGTATTCGCTGTGCACGAAACTAGTACGTGATGAGAGAAACTGTGAACCCCTCTCTGTAATATCCACACGGTTAGCTCCAAGTGCCACATCAAATGAAGCAAAATTGAAACTAAAATATCAATATAACATAATTTATAATAAACCATTTCGGAAGTAGGGAATTACTTTTAATTAAACCTTTCGTGGGGCTACTTTGAAAGTTATTGTCTTTCTGATCCTCTTTTGTGATGACAATATACATTCTCTATATGAAATATGTGAAAATAAAAATTGACAAAAAGCCATGTTATTATGAATATGCATATGAACATTATCACGGGAAGGATTAATTTCCTTTACCATTAGATTATATTTTTTCAGATCTAGGGTTATAACAAATATTTATGTAGGCCATTATCTCACCAATACCAACAGTAAAAGTTTTATAAACAACATAAATGAATGGACAAACATAAATTTCTGATTATTTTTTCATTTTAAGTACTTCACGAAAAAAGATGTCTGTCTTCTGGGTTGAAGTGCTGTGTTGTCTGGTAGAAGTTTACCAACGTTTTAGATGTCCTTGCCGCCTCTATCATCAGGGCAACGAGCGAATATATCTAAAACATTGTTAAATTTCTACCAAACTACATGGTGCTACAACCCATAAGACAGCCATCTTTGTACTCACTGCTGCAAAAATCTAAAATCCTATTTTATGTAAAAAAGTGTTAAGAACATTCGATACTGTATTCATTCGGAACATAAAGAAAATAACTTCCAATGTAGAAAGAAACTGTGACAACAGAAATAAAAGACATGAAAAATATGAAACATCTTAAATAATAGAAAAATCTCAAAATGCATTTATATCCTTTAAAACTGTGATTACCAACTTTATCAATAACTGGATCCAAGAGCAAATTATTTTAAACAGTAGCACACAGAAAAAAATAAACTGTGTGAGTAATTTTCAGGGATCCTGCAGGACCTGTTGGGCAGTGAGGTACTCACGTGCAATGTGCAGCAGTGAGGACCCACTTATCAGATATGAGAGAACCACCACAGAAATAGGCTTCGTCAATTATAAGATAGACCTGCCATGGGAACTGGCTGCGGCTTGCAGTGTAACCATTGGTAATGCGACCTGCGTCTGGCACATAAACTTTCTCAGAAAAATCTGCTGAAAACACAAACTTATTTCAACATATCCTGTACAAAACTAAGGCACATTTCACAAAAGTATTTATTCTATTAAAAATCAGAGAACAGGAACTTAACTTCTCTCCAATTATGAGACTTTGGTGGATTTATTGATGGATTGATTAATAGATTTGTAGTTGGCACAGTTGCATTCATTATATGTGACTGCTAACACATGAAAAAATTCAAATCAAGATTTTATCTATACTTCAAACTAACAGCGTAATTTTCATCACACCAGATGTAATTGCAATTCCTCTATGATTAACGTACATTTATTGCATTTAATAGAGATAATTCTTTCACATTAGACGGGTGTCTCCATGACAGTCTGCAGACACTTGTTCTGGTGGTAAACAAAATAAACCTGAGGATAAGATTAAAGAATATTTGGCAAGGGAATTTGGTATATAAAACTGCATACATTCCATTCAGTCTAGCTGTGACTGTGGGTTACACCACATATAAAGGGACTCGGAAATAAAAGTAAATATGCCAGTATCTATTATCAAGCTGTGCGTACCATATCAAAAACTTTAGTCCAGTCAATGTTTCAAGGACTTGCTACTTACGCTTCCGACATCCAACTTAAAAACTAAAACTCAAATGTAATGAATGTTATTAGGCCTGTATATCTGGGTGAGCATTATCTGCCAGGAAGTCTGTTTTTAACTTACACTGGGCTACGCGAAAATGAAAGTTGGCGACAAGTTGTCACTTCTGGAACCCACACCATTATGCAGTCTTTGAGTTGGAGCAAACATCCCTCCCCGTGCTCGAAGCTTTGCCATCAAGTATCAGTTTTACCATACCAATGAGCACATAATGCAACAGTAATAAACAAAACAGAAACAACAATTGGGAATAAATGAATTATCAGCAATTAATTCACTGTTTAGTTATTGCATTCCGGACCTTCTAGCGATATGAAGTTACTTGAGCGCGCACACGCTAGCCAAACTGACAGCAGAGCGAACTGTTCCAACAGATGGAGTGCTTCCTAATGCTGATGGAATATTTTAAAACGTGAAAAACAAAATAAAGCTCGCAAAGTGTAGAATAATTTTTGAAAACATCGATCCATTTAATTTAGTCATAAAATTAAAGTGGTCTGTAGACATTTAATTATTTTTGTATTTAAAATTTCTGAACGCGTAACAAATATAGTCCTCATCCCTGTGAGATATGCCAAAGTCAAATGATAACATTCCAGGCCTTATCATTGTTAACACTGTAACTCATACAAAAAAGGAACAAAGTCATTTTACAAAACATGAAATAAATCTGGGAACTTTCTTCAATAAATGAAGTTCCAAATATCCCAACACTGACAAGTGCACACCACAACGTAACCCGATGAGAATATCTGGATTTTGTACGGACAGGTAAAAACAATCTATTTTTCACATAACCGTATAAACGAAAATGTAATTCATCAGAAAATCATAATCTGTTAAAAATATCTTTGCTTCATCACGAAGGAAGTCTGACGACTCGTTGCAAAACAGAAAAAAGCCAGTTAATTGTTGAGATAACTAACTATTTTGTAAGCTTGTGCTGATAAGTCAAATCGGATTTTCTTCATCGTGCTTTAGCTCATATTCATTTGTTCTGAAAGATGTCGCAAATCTTAGAACTGCTCAATAATGTTTGGCCTCACATCTGGCGACCAGTACTACCTCACCGCTGAGCAGGTAGGCTCATCAACATTACTTTTTGTTGGTGCTTTGCGTGAACTTGTCTGCGGTCTAAACAGATACTTCCTACTTTCGTAGCTCTCTTTCACAACAAAACTTTGCTGTACATTGTGGGTTTCCATGATGTTTCAAGTTAAAATGGCGCCGTTCCAATACGACCAATACAAAATAAAAATATGTATCTGGCGTCCTAAATTTTAAGTTTCTGGACTTCATCGGTACCAATACAAACTAAAATTGTTTGATCAATAAAAAGAATCACAGAAGAACAATAATGATGATGTGTATGATGACATTTTCACGGCAATGCGAATATATACTTGGTGGTCTTCTGGCCTGATGAGTATTTTGAACGCCACCGTTTTGGAGAAAGATAAAAGTTAATATATTCAGGACAATATGGAGACGGTATGATTAGCCAAGTATTTCAAACTAAACCAGCAGTCTCCGGAAGTTCGAAGCAAAAGTGTGGACATGTAAACACAGCATTACCTGTTTGGGCTTTTGTGACGTTCTTAGGTGCAGGGAAAAGTACAGTGCTTGATTTTTGTGCCTTGTGTGCTGGGTTCGCAGACATCACGACATTGAGGGGTCGGATGCCTTCCAGTCCGGCCTGAGCCTGTTAAAGTGACAGTAAGTCATTTGGAAGAAAACAAAATCACTGAATTCTGTAAAAAGCAACATGTTTCGTTTTCAGAATCTACACTCGTTTAAAAGAATTAATTCTCTTTTAGAACTTCCCCTTGATACCACAAACGTCTACGCACATTAAATTTCAATCATCACCAAGGGTTTGACTGTTTTATGCGTCTTTTAAACAAAAACATGGGAGCTAATTTTCCTCCTACTAGAAGTTCTCATTCTTGGAAGTACTGAACGGATATTTATTAAGTTTGATATTAGGGCAGATCAACACTACAACCGGTCGGGTAAACTTTGTTGCTTTATATGGGTCCAATATAACCAGAATTGCATTAGCAGTTCGGGTTGGAACGTTGGACCGGAATAATCTGGCACAGGATACGGATTAGTGTTGAGTTCTTGTGATTCTTCGTGTTCCATAACAGCCGGAGTATATTTTGACTAGCGGAGCGCACTGTTAGCTTTTCAAAAATGACTCTGCTCTATGAAGTTATTTACTTAGATAAATTTCAGATTTTCGCTTAACTGATATCTTACCAGGAAGCCGAAAGGTGCCAGGAAGAAGAGAATTGCGAATCCTTTCATTGCTGCACTCCCGCGTTCCTCATAGGACCAATCAATATCCAAAAGTAGTTTCATTACAAGACATAAGCTTAATTAACTCAGATAAACTTATCTATAATTTCATTGTATTTCAAGGCAAAATGACTAACAAAACACAACATGAAAAGAATTAGTTTAAGCTTAACAGTGGGATAAACAAGTCAATAAAAAACTTGTAGTATCTTTATAACGGTGGCAGGGATCGACAAACCTCTCACTATCGTGGGCCACATTCACGTCTTTGTCGAGCGTAACAGAAAAGTAAATAAAACTGTATTTCTTCTAACTTAAAAAATATAACTAAAGTTCTTCATGCAGCTAAGTTCATAGTAAATATGTTGTTTTTAGCTTTCAAACACTTTTTTTATTTAAAGTTATTGTTAGTTTTACTATACTTCAGTTATTAACATCGCCCTGGGACTTCGTCGCACGTCTCGGAAATGCCATTAACATTAATTAATGCTTTTCTTCAAACTATGCAGATGCATTGGTGTCTTTGCTGGACAGACATCTGACATAAATAATAGCAACTAATGGAAGATAGTTCAAAGTCGCATATGTGCAAATACATGGTAGTTACAAATTATTGAAATTAGGACGACATCCGTACGCTTACATCACTCCAGGTTTCGGGCTTAAAGAATGTTTAAGCGCCTGATTTTTATTGTACAGAGTGTTATTATTTATTTAGTGTTCTGTCTGACGTCAGGTCCATATGAACAGGATCCTTCCATCCTTTTCTCGGACTGGGACCTGTTCATAAACGTTCTTGGCAGATGATCCAGAAGTGGTTTGCCATTGCCTTCTTCTGTGTGAGTGTGAATGGAGTAATTGTTGGGATGCCACGGAGAAACCGGGGAAGCCCCCGGAGGAAAACTCCGTGTTGCCTAGACCACGGCCTTGTCCAACACAAGTTATAAATTCGAGCACCGCCGGGAATCTCGGGAGTTCTCATTACTAAATTTGCGAGATAAGATATTTTTTTAAACCGACAGCACGAGACGAGAATTCACTTTTCAGTAAGAGATACATCATCGTCAATATTAACAACATTTCATCGTAACATTGATACACAAAATTAGACTTCTCCTGGTAGGAAGAGACGACCAAATTGATCACGTATTGAGAGATACGAGCCGACAATTAAATATATGTATTTGTTAAGTATAAGTATGTTTGATCTTTTAGATTAGGCGACTGTAATATTAACACTGACAGGAAATTAGAATTGTTACTGAAAAGTTGAAAACGCAGACTATAAACCGCCAAGTGTTAACTTCAGGTAGAACTGCTCCGGGCAAGATGCAAAACACAATGTTCTGAGATCCAAATCTTCGTTGTATTTGGGATGAAAAGGAATTTCTGCAGCAGTGAAAGGAAGTTTTTACATAAAACGGTCAACAAAACTGTAGCAATTATAAGGGAAAATCGCCCTTATAAACCTCTTACACAATTATATTTAATATTCTTCTGAAGACGTTAACTCCGTACGTAGATGAAACTGCTGGGACTCATCAGTGTATATATCGAAGTAAAAAAATTGTATGTGTCAGATAAAGAGGGAAAAATGCGAATAAAATGGGGCAGTACACCAGAAAGTTTGTTATTCAGTTAGAAATATTGTATGTCTACAAGGCTCACATTTTCACACAAACGTGTGCAGGCATATTTTATAAATATTTCGTGTAATGTGACTGTTTCCGTTATCTTCTAGGCATGTTGTTATTTATTTTCAAGGCTCCTTACAGAATTATGTACACTACTTCAGTAGAACGGGGCTTTCCATTTGTAAGATAACGTCCCAGTCTGGATTAAATGGTTGACTGATTAATGGATTTAGAGTCGACTTAGCCTTACGTAGTTAATTTCGACTGTCATTACAGTTAAGAAATTAAACTAAGCGAAATTTTGGGTAGTCACGGTGATGAGTATGAAGATGGCTGTTTTCTGAAATGTTAATCTACCAGACTACACGGAGCATCTCAACCAAATCTTCAAAATTTTCTTAACTAAAATTTTAGTACTATTTCTTCTACAACAGATGTAATGTAATGCATCTTACTGGATAATACGTAGTGAACATTTATGTTAATAAGCTGGTAATAATTATTTTGCCGTGGTCGTCAGACCACCATTTGCAGAAACGGATACTCCACCTACTGAATTACGTCTTATTCGTTGCTGTAATGTGGGGAATTTCCTCAGCCCTTAAGGGGTAATTCCTAGGACCGATCAACAGTGGGGAAAATCCGGAAAATATTTTTGCGGAAAACACATTCCTTTGTTGTCTGATCGAGGTAAACAAGAATTATCAACAGAATTGTGCCTATATCAAATGGGACCCGTCTCTGTACCTACTTAATCTTACGTACTTGCAGCAGTCTCTCCTATGAGAATTCCCCCTTAAAGATTATCTATATAAATAACAAAACAAAGGTCAAGGTACAGTTAACTTGAACCAGAGATTACATCAGTCTTGAAGTATGATAAAGTTAAGTTTATCTTTAGCTGTCGTACTTTTAACTGCACTTGGACCGGCAACACTTGCCAACAGGTACTCATGACCTTAGCTTCTGATAACACACTTATTCTTGTTCTTCTAGTCACATAGTTAGGCCAATAAAAGACCTGTTTCGGCCCATAACAATAACAGATTTTAATGGTCGTCTTCGAACGGTAACTAATCATTAACTATTGTGCGTGACTAAAGTTTCTATTTTTCAAAGATAATCTAGCTAGTTATGCTTGTATTGTCATATTTTATTTCTGATAGGGGCCTTGTAATCCTGGGGTCTCGGGTTCGAACTTGTGTTGTGCAAGGCCGTGGTCTAGGCAACACGGAGTTTTCCTCCGGGGCATCCCAACAATTACTCCATTCACACACAGAAGAAGGCAATGGCAAACCACTTCCGGATCATCTGCCAAGAACGTATATGAACAGGTCCCAGTCCGAGAAAAGGATGGAAGGATCCTGTTCATATGGACCTGTCGTCAGACAGAACACTAAATAAATGAATGATGGCCACGGTGGTCTAGCGGTCAGAACGCTGGCCTTGTAATCCTGGGGTCTCGGGTTCGATTCCCGGCGGTGCCCGAATTTATAACTTGTGTTGGGCAAGGCCGTGGTCTAGGCAACACGGAGTTTTCCTCCGGGGCTTCCCCGGTTTCTGCGTGGCACCCCAACAATTACTCCATTCACACTCACACAGAAGAAGGCAATGGCAAACCACTTCTGGATCATCTGCCAAGAACGTATATGAACAGGTCCCAGTCCGAGAAAAGGATGGAAGGATCCTGTTCATATGGACCTGTCGTCAGACAGAACACTAAATATAAAATAGGGGCCACACCGAGTTCTAATATATCTTCATTTATTATATGGTGTAATAAGATTTCACATCCAATTGAAAGTGATGGGATGGCTAAAATATAACATCAATTGGGATTGTCTTTGAATTACATATGGCTTCGTAACATGGTTCAGAGATCCAAAAAATGAGCAAAATTAATTAATTTATGTTGTTATCTCCGTATAAAATACTACTTCCCTAACATACAAATGTATTTACCTGTTCCTATACACTAATGTCTACTGCAGTTTTGGTTTTAATTGTACCCTGTCCTTTAAATACCATTCATTACCTTAGACTTTAACGCAGATATTTCCATTTTAAAATGTTCTATTGTGTTTATTTATTTGCAGTATATTTTAAGACGCTTTTTCAGTATTCCAGGCTATATAGCGTTCAAATAAAGCAGATGAGGAAACAGTTTTAGAGCGAAACTTTCGTTTACCACAAACGACCACGTGAAATGTGGGTATGTGAATCACATGATGTAGGCCGAGGGCTGCACTGTATAATTTTTCTGTATCTCAGATGTGACGAAAAAATTGCTGATGGCTGTTTGTTTCCACTTTCTTAACTAACAGTCGCTTTACAATGATCTTACTTTATCACTTCGATAAAAATAAACAAGAAGCAATCGAAATAACTTTACCAGGAACTAGTGCCTCTATAATACGTCAAGACATTTTCTACTACCAATCTTATCTCAGAATTTATTTATGTACGGTACGTAGATCCAACACAAACATCTTTAAAAAAATCCTTAAGGGACAGAGACCAACTGGGATATCTAAGCGCAGTTTCCGAGGTAATTAAAAAAAGGGGTTTTATGCTGCGTCAGCTAGCAGCTCGAAAACAGCTGAATCACTTTATGAAAACGTACATTGGAGATCCACGCTCGTATGATTCGCTTGTTGAAGATGTCTTTAAGAAAGCGTCAGAAGTTATCATTCACTAATTGGATATGTAATAAGATATAGAACATGAAAGAATTGTTACGCTGTGCGTACATTTCCTAACCTAACTTTAAGAACTAAAGATTTATTACCAGGATATCGAGAGTTGCCAGGAACGTCAGAGCCAAGAATGCCCTCATTGTTGCCATACTAGAAGAAATGCACGGAGTACACTTCAAATGCCACTTTATATATAACAAATTTCTTCCACTAAAATTAAAAATATTACTTCAGATAAACGTGGCCTTGTTCCAATTTCTGTCATTGCAACTTTCATATTTAATCAGGGCAGCAAGTGGGTACAAAAATTTTAATAACATAGTCTTCAGCAGTAGAAGAAAACTATTTTACTTTTGACATTGCTGATAACCGTGACAATTATCAACTGTTCAAACATAAGTGACTGAGTAATCACATTTTGTATAGACATACTTAGCTAATTTGCTAGTACATTTCCTACAACGTGAATTGGATTTCATTCAAGTTTATATATTTTTCTGTTTTATTTTGGCGATTATAATAGCTTGTGGGATTTGAGGATTTCACGGCGGTGGGTCTGAAGATGGCTGTGTTCTGGGTTGTTGCGCCGTGTAGTCTGGTAGAAGTTTACCGACGTTTCAGAGGTCCTTGCTGCCTCCATCATCAGGGCGAAGAGTTACTCACTATACATTACATTCTTGTTATGTAAGGTGTTTTGTCCTCACGTACTTTCGTCCTTGACAGATACAAATATCGTCGAGAGAGTTCTGTTTGCAGCCATAACCAAAATCAAAATTATCTTCACAGACAAGACTTTGATCAAAAGGTTGACTTATCGGTGATGTAATATTTATTTAGACGGAGCGTTCTTCAAGTTACATGAGTGCTTCGCATTAGAAGTAGATAAAATACCAAAGTGCTCGAGTAGCTTCTGCGCCGATAAAACCGCCATCTACCACACACTTAAGATGAAACTAATTTTCACCGCATAATTCATGATATACAGATCCCCTGACAAGAAACCAACACGTGCATGTCATCCTACAGTTACGGCTGGATCATCCCTACATCAACGGTGCTGTCAACTATACAGGTTATTTGGCAGTAACGTTATTTAATATCTTATCGTTGCTGTAAAGTGGTACAAATGGGAAAGTCGTCACTTCTTTAGAAATTATACAACGTCGGAATGAGATGTGAAGATGAAAACGAATGGTGAGCAGGCAATGATTTAGAAGAAGGTGATAATAGTGTTATTTCAAGATTATTTTCCGGCATTCGATGGAGGGACTGATTTAGGACAGTCGGTAAATCGGCGGAGATTCGATCAACCGTCCTAATGCAAGTATACAGCGTTTACCGCTACAGTTGCTTATTCCATACCAAATTAAGGAGTCTTACCCAAAAAAACATTTAACACCACTGCGCAGAGCTCTGCTTGCTAATAGTCGTCAGTTAATCAAAAAATTTTCCAGTGTTTTATAACCTGAAGGTTCATTACCGTGTTTTCAATTGCCCGGTCAAGACGGAGGTCCCGCGCAACATTTCGTTAGATGGTAAAATGTTTACAGTGAGGAGATGTTAGTCCCCCACAACCCCCCCCCCCCAAATCAGAGACCATATCTGTTTGTGTTCTGAAAATGCACATTCATTAACTCCGTGACAAGGGATAAACCTAACATGACCATAGAAATGTCTTAGGAGACCTTTGCATTAGAGAAATGCACAATGGTGCCAAGGAGACAAATTTGTATACTTTCCTATTATAATGCGTTAGTGATAAGATAATGCATCTGACATGAAACAGCACGTTAAATAAGCTGGCTGCAATGCTTTATGGTTGTTGTTTTAGAGGTCACGTGGTAAAAACATTAAGATGTAAGAGATAAAGTTTGAGTTCATTTTTCATCTCCTGGTTCGAGTATGACAGAAATACGGCTAGGAGCTTCTGAAATTATTCACCGTTATGTCGGAAGAAGTAAATTCCTGGTCCTAAGAATCACCGATTGGAGGAAAGCCACCCTGTCATCGTGTCTGACGATTAAGTTCGAATCTCGGGTGCATTAGATCACGGAGTAGAAATGCAAACAGTTGAAGTACGAGTATTTTGGGCGACTAAATTCAAATACCCATCCGTCCACATTGGGGAATGACAAAATTAAAAGAATTTATTGTGAAGAACAGTGTAAGAAATATGAGCAGTTTTCATTAATCGTTAACAAATATTCAGGACGCGGCCATGTAATTTTGTCAATTGGACCTTTTCACAAAGTACATTACCACACAATACTTGAAATTGTATTCTGATATATGGGAAGGGCGGATAAGAGGGCCCATCTAACACATTTCCGGTTACGAATAGTATATTTTAATTAATAAATGGGAGCTATATATGTCGACTGCATTCTAACGTACTGTAGGTTAATAGGCAACATGAAGTCTAAACTAAACTCTGTCTATTCCACAAAGGTAAGTGACGTAGTTCGGTTACATGGTTTGCCATATCATCATTAAATAATTACTAGATTCTGCTTTTTACATGCATCGTATATTCATATGCCAGTGGGAAATTGAAACACTAGGTTTATACTTCTCTCACCAGATGGTAGAATATGTAAAAAAATGTTTCATCATTAATATGTTACTTTTATTATGAATTGCTTATTATGGTGGTTAACAAACAATACTTTATTAGGTGATGCTAAACTAAAATTTACAGTGTTCATATCGTATGTGGAACACATACCATAATGAATTTAAAGTAGATATGGAATCCTATAACCTCTCAGTATTTTACACTTTTAGACACAGACACATGAATATATGACGCACACGCGAAACACAGGACCAGATACTCTTGGATTATATACGTAAATACTCTACATCTACAAATAATGTGTGTTGAGACCTGACACATTAAATTTACACCCAACTCTTTGTGGAAGTAATTTCTAGCTCTATGTAAGTTCACATTCTCTGTCCCCATAATTATAGCCATCTCGGTTGACTATGTAAGCTCAAAACACAGAAACACAGGCTCTTCTTGTATAAACGACATCCTGGAACACTATAACAGAAGTAACATAGCTATCAGGTGGCCCGTCAATATATTTTATATGCCTGTTGAGATGGAAAATTACTATACGCTTTCAACAAATTTAATTTCTTCACTTCTCTTATATACAATAAGCAAACAAATAACTATTAACACTATAAAAAAGAAACTATTGCCATACGCGTTTCAACCTCAAGAGGTCATCATCAGTGGAATCAGGGAAATTAATTCATTTAATCAAATGGTTCAAACTGGATTTAGAAAATAAATAATGAATAGGGTATTTAGCAAAAGTATTTTAACAATACTGCACTAGATGTTATTCACAGGAGTTGAACTCTGCACTTAGCTATTGATCCGATGGTCCGGTGGCCGTAGCTGGTCTGCGGCGAACTGTGGTTGCGTCGTCCGTACCTGTGAACTCCAGAATCGTCTATACCTCTACCAGTGACATAATTTCTTATGCCCATTTCTTTTTCTTCCTATATGTCTACAACATGGTAGCAGGTAAAATGTACACAGGAAATAATTCTAAAATATAACACCTCTAAAAAAAATAGCAAAACAATATTTTTGGATAAGTTATGGTTTCAACGCCAGTGAATACTGGTTAGGGGACAATGTAAAGGCAATAGGCTAGCACAGAGATGCACAATTATTTTTAATCATGAGCCAGATAGGACCATTTAAAAGCAGTCACTTGCTGGAGGACTTCATAAGACAATGTCTGTGCTTCACAACCTGTTGGTTGTCAGTTAGTCATGATGACTGATATTTCGCAGAATATCAAAATACATAAAAAATTATTCTATAATAATTAAAACCGATATGACATTCTGATCTCTGATCAGTTCTCCCATAAATTAAACCTATTCTGTAGCATGCCCCATTTGACTTTCTCATAGGAACAATATACTGAAGTAGCAAATCCCAAAACACACATTTCCATAAACTTCTCAGTTTTATGTTCTTTAGTTTTGACTATCTACATTTTGTATAATGTGTAAAAGAAAGAAAAATAGTAAATGGTCATTATTAATAATATCTAAATAACATCACAGGCTGGAATTAATTACTTCATGGCTCCATCCATCCTTCAGGTCTCAGTTTACCCACCCCTGAGCTAGCCCAACATTCAACCCATAGCGAGTAAAACATGGCTAGACCTAAGAAGAAATGGATAATTGAAAGTAAAATACCTTGAAAGTGAAGTTTTAGGGGGGGGGGGGGGAACTGATAAAATACTAAATAAAACACTGGCCTCACAGCATTACTGGATGTTAGACGTTCACATGCGAATATGATTTGTGGTTTGTCTTCTAGATGATAAAATAAAATGTGAAATGAGAAAGGCAAAAATTTGGCAGATCTATGAAAAGATGAGCCAATGGAAGCATGAGGCACTGAGATTAAAGATGTGGATAAGAAACTATGAAACAACACCATTCTAATCATTCTGGAAGGGAAGGTCTCTTGAAGATTAAAGCATATTCAGTTTTCATTAATATTAAAACAAATAAAGAAGCTTCACCTTTACTGAGGCTGGCTCTTGGTGTTTCTTAGTTTTCCTATGCAATTAATACTTGATACTTAAAACTTAATATTTAATACTTCACACATGAAATATTAAGTCATGTTACATTAACGTCAAACCTTACAGTATTCTAACAAAAAATCAGAGCAATACTGAACAACAGGTACAAATGATAACTTAAGTTAGCTTAGCTACAGGCAAGATTGTTTCTTAATGCTTAATTCCAAACTTGAGTGTCATTTTCTCATTTAAACAAAACACAAAATTACTGTTCCTTACCATCCTGTGAGAAAAATATTACAAATGTATTCATTAAATCTCCTTCCTGCACTTTCTAACCTAGATCATCCATAACAATCACAATAAAAATTCAGAAAGTAGGATAATTCTTCAGAACCAACATCCAAGGACATTAGAAATTATCAGATTGAGGGTAGTAGTCTGTATAACAGATATTCCATATAACGGCTCCTGACATGATGATCACGTAGATGCATATGCTGGCCCACCAAAGCTTCTTTTCCCAGGACTTGACACTCAGATTCCTGAGTACGTTAATACCCAGAAGCAGTCCAGCCAGCGCCCCAGCAATATGAGCTGCATATCCAATCTAATAGCATACATCAATAGACTACACTGAAACACCTTGTTCTACAGATATTAAATAAATGAGAAAATGGCTGTGTTCTGTGATTAATCATCACCACCATGATAATGGAGGCTGTAAGCTCCTCTAAAATATCAGACAGTATCTACCAGACTACAGATATGCTGGCGGTAGCATAGCTACTGGTAGGGCCTCCCTAGCCAGATTGGTCGAGGCTAACAACCTTGCACCGTAAAAAGGAAGACGTTTCAAAACCTCGATCAAAGCCTCGGACGGACGGACCTAACAGAGGAACGAATGGAAGAGGAGAATTGAGGAGGCCATGGACCGAATACGAACCGGAGAGCCATAGAAGAAGATCTACCATGGTGCAACATCCCAGAAGACAGCCATCTTCAAACACACTGCAGTGAGAACCTCATATCACATCTCATTCAATAAACATGGTTTCACGTTAATGAAGTTAAAAAATTAATATTCCTTTTTCAGTATACGTAATCACATTTTCCACAGTGAAAGTATGCCACACTGTGCTTATGTTATGTCCATCATGTGTCTTTGGATGCTGTACTTAAGCACGGGGATAACGTAAATGTTTCCCTTCTATTTGTCTTATTACATCAAATCTACTTATCAAAAGATAAGAAGAATCAAAATACAAAACAACAGTTCTGTGGCTGTGAAATGTGGTCTATTACACAAGGGGATAAACATAAATATGAAGTGCTCAAGAAAATATCTGGGCCTGAAAAATATGAAGAATAAAATACAATAAGGACCTTTGTCGGTCACAGATGTTTCCTAACATTGTTTAGACAGTACAATAGTCCGAGTGTGTAGCTAAGATGAGGAGACAACAATTGCACACAGAATTTTTGAGGGAAAATCTCTTAGCAAATGAACGATTGATGGGAACATAACATTAAGATGGAGCTCAAGGACACAGGCTGTGAGGATGAAAGCTGAACTGAGTTAACTCATGATCATGTCCAACAAGTGGGCTTAAACTTCTGCGTTCAACTACCAGAGTGTTATACTTTAGTTTTAAGTGTTGTTATCAACAAATGTAACTGTTTCTGAAAGAGGTAAATTTATTTAAAAATGTTTGAGATATTTCAGACTCAATTAAAACCATGTACAGCAAATGTGGCTTGTAACGTTTACTGCTTTGGCTAACCATCAAAGAAAGAATTCATATTTTTATTTAAGAAACATATTTTAGGCATAGACTCATAAAGTAATCTTTAAATGTTTAAGTTAATTTGCTTGAAAAATCTGTAACAAATTTACACTTTGAAAGACTGAGCCTTTCAAATATCTCTGTTAGCATTCTAGTCACCAAAATTGTCTGCTTTTTAAGGACATACCGAATCCTCCCGATCAGTGAAGTAGCGGTAATAAATTGCTGAGCCAACATCAGTAACAATCAGAACTAGTAGACATGCCAGCTGTAATACAGCCATCTTCATCTCTGACCAGTTCTGGAAATTAAAACAAATTTCACATTAAAGTGATGTAAGGATGTTTCCTAACCAGTGTTTTGAGTTGAAACATCTTTACATAATGATGTCACAAATATTTAGAACTACTTGGCATTGCCCTTTTGTAGAAGTTCCATATTAAGAAAGAAAGAGCTAGGGTCATATATATGGCTGCTGTCATTACAGAAGTATTCACAACTCTTCCTACTAGTCTACCACTGAGTATATCAAAAATCACAACATTCAAAAATATTTATTCTTTGTCCTTACATTAATTTTACAATAGCAGGCCTTGAATCTATCCCTCTGGATAATGGGATACTGGGAACGACCCGTTCTTCAAGTGCCTGAACACTGCGGGTCCCAACTTTTCGTTGGCTTGATCTATAGACATTCGGTAGGACTCCTCGGACGAGGGATCGGCCCGTCGCAAGGCCTCTACCTGTACACAGGACAGCACAACACAGAAAAACGCGGACAAACATCCGTGGGATTCAAACCCACAGTCCCTGCGACCAAGCGGCACAAGGCCCACGCCTCAGACCGCGCGGCCACTGCAGACCCGGTCATCTATCCCTCAGTTTTTCTTTTTTGCATTGTTACTATATAGGTTATTTATGCAATTTCATTTACACTGCCTAATACTTATCATTTTTTGAGGGTGAAGGTAATGTTCCACATGTTAATAAGTCATACAGAAGGTTTGGAGGTGATTTTCATATGTTTTCTATCTTGGTATGGACTCATATGAGTGGATAGGTTCTGAAAAATTATCCTTTGTAAAAACTGGATAGGTGGAGAAGTTCATATGTTACTTTTCGATAAATATTTCAAAGTCAGAGAATCTGCAATCAGATAAATAAAACTAGATCATCATTATTTTCATTTAATAAGTTTAAATGCTTCAAAATTAAAAAAAAATGGCAGTACCTCCTTGACCCTAATCCTGGCATACAGAGTATTCAAACCTTTCCCTGCCCCAGCAGGCCACTCCAACAAAAGATTTATGATAATTCTCATACTAAAGCCTTGTGGGTACAGCATTTCTAATATTAATCCTGAAGAGAAAGGCAACATGTTCCTCTAAAACCTAGGAAATCCATACTATTTTGACACTGCTATAATACTATACAAATAATATGAAATGCACTGAAAATCTCAAGCCTAATATGATCAATGATTGGTACAAATGATAGAAGGCTTATTATGCTTTCAATTTCAAATACTGTCCTAAAGATGTTGGCAGTCTTCAACCAACCTTGCACTGTTTGTGTGAAATCATGTCAAGGCCAGGAAATGGCTGGCTGAGCCTTGGTATGGTTTTGTACCATTATTATTATTTAGTGTTCTGTCTGACGACAGGTCCATTCTTCTGCCCAAAAAGAGTTCGCCAGTTTTCCCTATTCTCAGCTTCTCATTTTAATTCCTGTACCATAGTCAGACAGAACTACAAAATCCTTGTTTTAACAAAGCATATGATGTTTAGTACTGACTGAGAGAAGAGGATAAAAATGTGTACTCAATAAACTGGAAAAAACAGAGAATGACATGAGCATTATCCTTTTCAAGACACTTACCTAATATCTGCCTGAGAAAACCACAAACAAGTTTCGAACAGGATAGCTGGACCACAGGCCAATACTTAAATAAGATGCCCCATAGATAAATGTTAGATGTATTACTGCTGTGTTAACCAGTTCAGTTTGAGAATATAATGAAATTGTCTCACCAAGATAATAGTTGCAATGTGAGCCATGAGAATTGCATATACTCCACCCGAAGCTCCAGCCAGGCGAATGTAGGGTTCAGTGACTGAGGTACCAAGTGAGCCTGCCACAACACCAGCCATGTAGATAATTAGGACACGCCACCACTGGTGCACCATCTCTAGCGGTATACCAAGTAGTATCTGAATAATGAGGTTCACCGCAAGATGAACCCTTCTGTAACGTGAGTTATTTTATAAAATTCTGCAAAGTGTCACATTGAACGATTTTAAAAGTTTCAAAACTTTAATTATATAGAATTTCTGACTATGAAAAATAGTTCCAGAATTTTAAGATTACATGAATCACTTACAAATCAGAACAGCCATAATAAAAGGTCATCATAATGTAATAACATACCAACGAAAATTTTACAAATGAGAAATAGATTGGTTTTATCACTTAATCACAACAAAGCTAGCTACCAAACTGGAATACCTGGACTCAGTCAGAATTCATAGTACTAGTAGGTTATTTCTCACAATAAGGCAGCGTGTTACGAGGGTGAGTCAAATGAAAACCGTAAAACTGAGATAAAAATTCGAAATATCGCGCCATTGTCCTATAAGTTGGCAGACATGTTACCAATGCTATAAAGAGTATCCTATAGGTGGTAGTATAATGCAGACAAACATATCGCCATCACAGTGCCAATTTGAAAATGGCTGCTCCACTAGTTACGTGCACGAAAGAAGAACAACGTTCTGTAATTCGTTTTTTGATCAGTGAAGAATCTTGAAGAATCATCTTCGACCTGCAGTCAGATCGAAGCGACGTGGACTTTTGACTAGAGGTGTCCTTGACATGACAATGCTCGGCCCCATACTGCCCGTGCAACAGTTGCAACAATCCAAGACTTGCACTTTGAGTGTCTTCCACATCCGCCATACTCACTAGACCTAGCCCCAAGTGATTACCACATGTTTGGGCCACTCAAAGAGGCGATGGGAGGAAAGAAGTTCCGTTCTGACGAAGAGATACAGCAGGCGGTGCATGAGTGGTTGCGCAGACAACCACAAGAATTTTTTTCTAGAGGAATCCATACACTTCGTAAACGCTGGAGGGCCTGTATTGAACGAAATGTAGACTATGTAGAAAAATGATATAGTTGTGTACCGCTTTCACTCAATAAATTAAATTTAAAAAAAAAAAATTACCGTTTTCATTTGACTCACCCTCGTACATACTTCATGATATATAATAATGGTAGTTATGATATAATTACTACCGAGTACTGGCACCCATTTGAGAGACGACTGGGTAGGCCCCAGAACCAGAGGAGTAGTTGTGAAAACAAATGGGCAAAAGATAAAAATCGCAGCAACTCTACTGAGAATCAAATTCTGATTGCCATCTTCACTTTACTCAGTTATCATGGATCCTAAATGCCATAACATTTTATGATGACAGTTGACATCTATCATGTTAAAGAGCTTTCTCATCAAGCAGTAACATATTTGATTCTCATTTCAGGGTTACCTGATTCCAATCCAAGATTGGTACCAGATATCCCAACTTTCATTTCTCACATTTCTCCTCAGCCTCTTCATGTACTTCCACTTCCTTCCTCATTCATCACTCATAATCATCCTACCATATTTCTTTCAGCATTATATAACCTCAGCAATTGGTGAAACATAGTAAAATAGCCAAATAAAAACAAATGCCATACCCAACATGCACAAACATGTATGTGAAGAATCTCCACGCTTCAAATCTTCGGTAGGGGGTATACATAAGCTTTGTTGCAAGAGGACCATCTGCCAACTCTGTGCCTGCATTGATCAGATCTGTCAGGAATGTGGCAACCTGCATGTTAATGTGTAAGTCATTCAGAACTCCATGTTATCTGTAGTAACTTCAACTATTGAAAAGGCACATTAAAATATGAGCAAATATTTGTGACACAGAGAATACAGAAGACTGTCACTTATACAGAAAGTTACTTCTCATATTGCAATTACATAGTAAAATGTTCAGAATATCACGCCATTATATAATGCAATCTTTTAAAAGAACAAAACTTGAGATATACAACAAATGTAAGCTACTGGAGTCTTCCTATCTCCAGAAGAAGTATTACACTTTTAGCACAAATTATTCATATTATATTTGCAAAGCAGTAACTCCATTATTCATAGTATTTTACAAATAGTCGTTACTTTCTGCCAAGTTACCAACCTGAAACATTTCTGAACTTGAAATTAAAAGAATTTTATGAAAATGAACTGCTAAAGTCAACACATAATTTTTAGACAAAGAAATTTTATATGTATGTCTTATGTCTCAATCTCAACCAGAATACAGCTACACAGTGAACTAAACTGGTCAAGAAAAAGCCAGTCGACAAGTTGGGGGTGATTCATCATGTTTCAGCTAACAGGTACTTTTTTTCTAAATAAAGAAAATAACTACTTCAAATACTTTTCATAATGAGATAAAAAACACACCTGACTTTGTAGCTGTATATCAGAAAGCTGTAATATAACTGGGTCTGAAGGGACCATGTAACTGATACAAGAATCCATGTGGTGGATGGATGATGCTATCAGGATGGTGGGATGGTAGAATGATCCATGGACCAACAGGAATCCCAATTCCCAGGGTTTTAAAATATTGGGGCATCCTCTCTACATGTATACAATTATAGAACATCCATGATGTAACAGAGGAAAGGCATCAACAATTTTTCACAAGCCTTTACTCTCATCTTTTTCTCCTAAGATATTTAAACTTGACATGAGTGTCTTGACAGCTAAGTTCCTCCATCTATCAGTGTCTTCCTACAGCTCCTCCTCAATTTCTTCACATGTTTCTCAGTCTTTCAATGTGATATTTTTCCTGACCTACTCTTTCCATCTTAACATCAGTACTGTCTTCGGTACTTTCATGTTTAAAACTTCAACCATAAAATGTGTCCATATTATGTTATTTTATAATTTGCCAACAAAGGTGTTTATTTCTAAATTTTCCCAAATTTTTTACTCTTCATATGTCTTTTAATTTTTTTCTTAAAGTTCTTATCTCTGCTGCCATTAGTTTGCTAATGTTAAAATGGGCATGTAGTAACTTTTAAACAGACATATTTTCCCTTCAGGAAATTCATATTCTCAGTGTTTATCCCTCATTTATTGGTAAAATATTCTTGCATTATTTACTTTTCCTGTAATTCCTTCTTTAATATCTGTAATTTATATTTATCTAAGGAATAAATACATAGGATATTTAGAAGTAGCTGTACAGATAATGTAATGATGGCTACTTGACTTGGTAAATTTAAAATTAACTTACGAGCAGTGGTTAGTGTCTTTCCTTTGGAATGATGAGTCAAGTACTCGAAGAATAAGAGAAAGAAGTAATAATATTGTCGCAAATAATGTCCTACCTCTATGATGCTAATGATAATCATCCCAAGTGGAGGAGGCCAATATCTATACTGGGCGTCATATTTCCATTTGATTGACGCTTTATCACCAGTATCAACCTCATCATGACTGCGAGGACGTGGAGGAACAAGGAGATCAACATATTGTTGGAATGCTTGCTGCACATCAATCTGCCAGTCTGGGCTTGTCATCTGGAACAGATTCAAGGACAGAAACAACATTAAAACCTAGGTCTGAAGTGTTTTACATTCTCTATGACATCACTAACAGCAATAAAACATGTTATTACACTTATGTATATGGAATAATATATGTAAAAATAGGCCTATCATATTTATTAGTTTTGTGTTCCACTGCCTCTTTTCATGCAAATTAAGCACTGAATAGTAATATTAGCAAATGTAGCTTGTTCCCTTTTTGTTGTTATGCATCCTTTGCAGAAAATTAATAAAATACACATCAGAACTAAACAGTCTGTCAGTATTCTGTGAAAGTATCTCCTGTATTTTCTGTATAAAGGATTCTGAGTTTTTAATATGGTGTTGTGCAAGTCCCTGTTGCAGATGACTGGAACCTTTTCATCAATGACATTGGTTGGGTTGTTTTGACCCAAAGTTCCAGATACAGCAACTCTTGTTTTGATATGGGTTCCTCTAGACTCTGCTCTCTTTTTCTCACTGGCCATTGACAACACATGAAGGGGCATCAATTACATACATAAACAACAAACTGTGGTTACCCATCACATCATTCCCTGATGATGGAGACAAAGATAGTCTTTCAAACGTTGGACTTCTGTTCCAAGTTGTTGTGGATGGTCACCCAAGAGGATTTTATCATTGTTAGTTGCCATGAAAGATTCAAGTCATAAACAAATAATGGATATGGAAAATATGCGTACTCCACGCTGGAATTCATTTTTCTTGAGCATACATAATTTTTGATAAGTTGATGTCACACAAATTAGAGGCCTCTATCTTCAGCATGAAGTGACCAACAAGCCAACCCTCTTATTCATGACACTTCACAAAAATCTTTTACTCTCCGATTTGTTAATCTAAAATTATATGCATACAAATTAAAACCAACATTCAGAAACCTTCGAGTGCCATTACCTACCTGTAATGCAGATAGCAAAGAAATATTAAAGAAACAATAGAGTGTTTAAAACGAATGTAACACAAAATTAAAACAATTTTGTTGTAGCTTCGCACCGGGATAAAAGCCACTTGGACTATTTGGATAGGAGGCTCGATGGGTTCTAGAGCAACTCTGAACATAGAAACAAAGACAAACATCCCAATGCTCTAGCAGCATTTCCATTATTTGAATCTATCATCAGTTACATTGCTGATTAAACATATCGTATATTGATGGTTAAAGAATGATTATTACCATTTGCTTGAACTCTTTGTAATCTAAATATCCATTCTGATCTGCATCTGCTCGTTTCAATATTCGATGAACTGCAACTTCTGGCAAGTCTTGCGCATAATTCTCAGATGTTATCAGGTTACGGAGTTCACATAAAGATATGAACCCATTTCTATTTACATCATACTTCTGAAACAGTTCTCGAACATCCTGTAACAGCGGTAAATTTCTCATTCAAATGTCAAATATTCTATCAATAGCATGTACAGGATTTTATATCAGAAAGTGAGTGTAGAAGAATACTGCATATCAGAAACTATTCTATATCAGTGGAAAAGTATATAAAAATATGATGACAAAAACAACATTTCAGTCACTAATTTATTCATGGTTCAGTCCTATGCTGTCATAATGTCTTTTCATCACAAAAATCTTTCCTTTGTGACTAAATTTTAACAAAAAAGACTTATTTTATGTATTTAGTTACTTAATGCTGCCTACTTATCTGTGTATGTTATACAGTATTGACAGGACAGGATGACTGTAAAACTGGGAGCTGTCTTCTGGATGTGATGATGCATTTTACAGTATTAGCAATTTATGACACAATAAAAATAAAAACTTATGGTTAATGGGAAACTGCAATCTTTTCCTAGAAACTTAAGCATAAATATTTAAAATTGCATCACAACACCTTGAAGAAAAAGAACAGCGACTGATAATGATGGAGGCAGCAAGCACCTCTGAAACATCAGTAAACTTCAACTAGAATACATGGCACAACAACACAGAAGACAGAAATATTCATTACTGTCACATGTTCTTTATGTAAAGTGTATAAATGAATGTTTAATGGGGTGTTTTTGATTTCCATCCACATTGGTTTCATCTTCAAATTACTGAATGATGGTCCAAACTGAAGGATGCCATGTGAATTAATGCTGGTTAATAATATCACCTGTTTTATTGGAGATTTAAAACGAATTTTAGCAATGTGATATCTGTAATGCAATCAGCTATGCAATAATAGATTTATGTCTGCATTAAATGTTTATAAAGGTCATTGAAGTTTGAAAAATATGTACTCTACTAGAATGCACCTTTCCACTCTTTCCATGTAAAACAACTGGTCTCTGATATTTCTGAAGTGACAATGAATGCAGCACTTAGGTACATTCAGAGACAGTCTATTATGTGAAATAAGCTTATAATTTCTACTCACTGTTAACTGCTGTGGTTTTCTAGTTGAAATTGTTTGTAAAGGAATATTTTCTTCTTGATCCTCATGTGTGGAGGCAGATTGAGGCATTTTTGCAGTTTTTATAAAAATTCTTCACATTACAGTATGCTGATGTACAGAACCAACCAATTCTTCTTATCTTTCAAACACACCCATTTTAGATGATAAATGCATGTGACAATGCACATTGATTTGATAAGTTGTTATCTAATCAGTTAACCCAAAGGAAAGTATACTTGCAATAATGACGGCCATTCTAAATTTAAACTCTAGTATTTATTAATACATTTAAAGGATCAAAGAACAGAAATTTAAACTACATAACCACTGTAAAGATCAAGTGAGGGAAGATTAGAAAGATTAGTAAGCAGGCAGACAGACTGGTAGACATGTAAAAGGTGTGGTTATGAGATGAGAGAAGAATGGAGTAAGATTTGACCTAAGATGACGCAGCCTGGTGGATGATGACGATGATCCATTAAAATATTAAAGAGTAGTGACAAAAGTTATCTTGATTTGGCAGGAACAAAAAATTCACACAAAAGAACTTTTATAGGTTCTGTTTACACATCAACTTGCATCATTGATTGAAAACGTTTGTGCGTTTTGCACTGTTTAGAGTGTTTGGTTCAGCTCCTACTCGAAACTGTAATAGAATCACCATATGTGACACCATTGTAGCCAGGAGCTGAAATATGAAATGTAATTAATTAACAAACTTATTGAACATAACTTAATTCTCTAGTAGGGAAACCTGAAGACTCAACACTGTTATTTCCAAAGACCACTATTGGACCTGATTTTTAACCAATTCAGTCTACCTCCTACCCTCACAACTTATTTTCCTAAGATCCAGCTTAATAATATGTTAGTTCTGAGAAATCTGCTTCTAGCTACCTAACACAGGAATCTGTATAAGGAAAAGTTCTTAACCCTGTGTTCAACGCACAAGTTGGAGTACCATCATATCAGCAGTTCATTAATTTTTACTCTTCATACAGGACAAATCACAGTCACTAATGTACAATGTATTGTAACTGTTTATAAGGGGATATTAGAAAGCCAAGTAACTTATTACTAATTTCTTGTAACACAGTGAGTAAGTTAATGCATCATGTTCTTCCCACATACATGGTTTGTGAATATTTAAAATCTACCACAAGTTTCACAGATTCTAAAATCAAAGATATTTTTTTCCTAATAAAATCAAGATAATCTTCAAATGATTGTACATTATAAATGTAGCTTTAAAGAGTTGAAAATGTACTATGAAGGCTTACAGACAGCAGAAGATTCCTATTGACTGTAACATATCCACCAAGGCTAATCACTGGAGGATTCATGGCCACATCATACTGGAACATATTCAACTGTAAAAGAAGACAAAGAAATCTCTGATCAGATATAAAAGTAAAGCAGTCCTGCTACATGCCATGTAGGTTGCTTGAGGGGAGAGGTGGTATAGCTCCTACTCATTCTTGACCTCGGCACTAGATCGGGGTAAGTGGCCTGGCCACACTTTACCCCTGGGAAAGGACCCCCAGAACCCATTGGATAGGAGGATGGGTGGGCACCAGAGCTGGTCTAAACGCAGAGGCTAGAGAGAAAATCATCTGCCCTGTCAGAGATCGAATCCCAGTCGTTCAGCCCGTAGCTAGTCTCTATATTGACTTAGCTATCTCGGCTCACACTCTGATGAGGTGCAGACAGGTTTTAGTCTTTATAATGTGTAACTCTGTAGCTTTAACAGCCCTGTGTCACAACACATGTGCAGTCCAGCTGCTTGTGCATTGCAGTAGCAAACTGCTAACCATTGAAAGCTGGAGTGAAAATCTAGCTGGGTCTTCCACAGTACAGGATTTTAAATCCCCTGTTCTCATATGATAAATATTAAAGAAAAAATATTTATTTTGTTAATGACAATTGTAAAGATGTGATATTTGGTATTTCAAAGCAATGGATAAAACTGACATATAGATAAGGCTGTGATGAAACTCTATATGTATTCAATCAACCACAGTGTATAACAAATAAAACTACTGGAACTATCCTCATTTTATTGTAAACTGTAATTTATCACTGTTCCACATTACCTCTTGTCTGACTTCTTTGTTCACTCCAAGATGCAAAGTCTGTAGAGTGCAATAGAAGTTTGGACCCATCTGGCATCAGATACAAAAAAAAATTAGTTTGTGTATGGTTATATATTTATATGTAAATTGTATGTATGTAAATGTAATTTGAAAATGTAAAATGAAAACTAAAAATTAAAACAAAAATATTAAAACTGTAAGACCAACTATCTCAGTATTTGGTATCAAAACCAAAATGTATAATTTGGCTTCTGGGTACAAGTTCAGACAGACAGATAGATAGCAAATTCAGATGGAAATCATAAAACTAACCTCTTCAGACAATCTCTGTCCTGCATCACTGATTACAAAAAGCACTGAAGTACACAACAGAGCATTAGCTAGAAGTGCAAATCCCCTGAGGTCAACTCCATGATCCAAAATTCCAGTAAGACCTCCATAGAGAGAAAGTGTAAGGGCTGCAAACCATATAACAATGATGACTCCATAGATGTAGCAGACACAGTCTCCCATCTTACGACTTAACCGACTTAAATCTTGCCACAGTGAATGATAATCACTTACTTTTCTTCCATTTCCAAGACCCTGCAAAACACCAAGAAATCTTGTAATCCATGTTATTGGTTCTCCATAATCATTTGGTAATTATTCAACTAGTCAAAAAATGTCATACCTTTACTTATCCTAGAGTTTCTTTAACATGTTTACAAATATAAATTTAAATATTCATAAATGGTTCTTCATATGGACTAATAACAGTGATGGTGATGATGCAATAAGTTAGATAGTACTATCATCACCACCATATTCATCATCATGAACAGTCTCAAGACCTGTTCCTATAAAACTCAAGGTTCTCTTGGTCTTCCCCTATCCCATGATCCCCAAGGGAGGGCTAATTTTGGTAGGTGATTCCTGTCCATTCGTTTCAGGTGCTCTAACCAGTTCTTACAATACATTTTTGTGTTTTCTAATATGTTGTTCACTTTTAATCTGTTGCAAATGTCAGAGTTTCTTTGACAATGCAGTACTGTAATGCCTAATAATGGTCTTAAAGACTCATTTGTGCAACTTCCAGTTTTTGAGTATCTCTCTTGTTTATAGCCCAGGTTTCTCTGCCATGGCAAAAAGCCACTTTAGAAGTAATCGTCATTTCGTGCCTATTGCCATATATTTTCCAAAATTCCATTTGATTGTTCCATACATTTTTTCTAAGTGACTGTATATATGATAAGTTCTTCCCATAACTTATACTTTGTTATTTTGGGGCATGTAAGTGCTTTTACCTGCCGTAGTATGTTCACAAGACGGTGTGCAGTTGAGGTCACACTGTAGCACATCATAAACCACAGGGCAATGTGCAGGTGTACTAATGTGCAGGTATAACTGTAGCAGTAGATCTCCCATAGCTTGAACTCTGGCATCACTAACCAGTCTACCACTATGCTTACAGTGGTGGACAGTGGAATCAGCACTGCCAATATCACAATCGCTTTATGCCATACTTTCATATGTAGAGTGTTGCCAGTAACATGCTCAAAATGGGTCTATATAAGAAATATAGTACAATGTTAGTGAATACAAAATTCATGTAACCTAGTTAAATATATAATTTAAATGCCACAAGAAACAAGAATATGGCTTGAACGCTTTCTGTTATCTTTTCTGCAATATTCCACAACTGGGTTTCATTTTGTAAGCAAACTGAAGACATTTTTTGTACTTGTGGGTTATTGGGACACGTCGCTTCAAAAATATGTTAGGTTAGGTTAGTTGTCATTTATTGAAATAAAATATAATAACTTTCAAGTATATGTCATTTATCCACACACATTAACCTAACCTAACATATTTTTAAAGTGATGTGTCCCGATAACCCACAAGTACCACATTTTTATTGCACCTCATTTACAAAATATTCTGCTGATATACTGCATTTCATTATATGATTTCAGCTTAAAGAAATTACATTCCTATGTCCTTATGTAATCAACTTTCTTAATCATCTTCCCATCTCATTCAAAGCTGTATAAACTCTGCAGTTTTGAAAGTATTGTTAAGTAATCTAAGAATCAATAAAATCGTGAGATTTGAAGTTCTGGCAGGAATAAAGATGTCAGTGTTGGTCTTCTGGGTTGTAACATCGTGTGGACTTGTCCACACGATGTTAATTCCAAAAGACCAAATTCAACAATCGATTCCATAATTTGTTCATGTGTCAAGACACAAGCAGAAGGCAAGGTTATTCCTGCTTTGGTTTGGAGTCAATTGTATCAAATTTTCATGTGCTGTAAAAATATGCACACTCAGATATCTGCACTGCTCTGCATTGTGACATTATCTGAAGATAAATGAGCTAAGGCACCTCTATTTAAAGTCACTTGAAAGAAATATAAGGTATATATGACAAAACATATGAAATTTGAGGTGTTAATTATAATGTATATTTCTACTGTGGTCTTCTGGGTTGTGCTGTCATGTACCATACATGAGGCAAGTGTTGAAACTGGACTGAAACGTGCCGTAAATAATGTTGCATAGCAAGGAGCTCAGCCTGCATCATAGATTGGTCCACACGGCTGTATCTTTCCTCTTTACATTATTAGCCTGTGTCACTGGTTTCAATAGTCTTGTAAGTAAATACCAATGCTTCACAGGAACAACAGCACCATGAACCAGAAGACCATATTTTTGAAATATGACCAAGTGCAGGACGCAGCCTTGGCAAGTATTAACCAAGAGGATGACAGCAATTAAAAAGTTTAAATATAATCACCTGGAAAGTCGTCCAGTCATTCAAGAAGCAGGCTATTTGTCCTGCCTGTATCCAATTGCATATTGGAACTGCAAAGTGAGGAGCCAGGTACACCAAAAACAAGTAACCATTCACTATTTCGTCAAACTCAGAAGTCTTCAGGGCTCTCACCTCCTTCAATTTAACCAAGCCAGTATACACAATACATACTCCAACAATAACGTAGATTGTAACAGAATATAGCGTGGCTATAAAGGTTTGTTTAAACACAGGCTGACCACATCCTAGAAGAGAAATAACTCGGATTACCTGGTATTCTGTAACTTACTAACTCCAAGGAACAGAGTCCTTCTGAAGAAGGTACCAGTCCTGAGCCAGATTTATGCAATCCACACTCTCAAAACCTATTTCAAGATCAATTTTAACATCTTCCCGCCCATGCCTAAGTTATTCTCATAATTACTAACAAGAATTCTTTGGAATACTGGTGTAAAGAGAGAAAATAACTCAGATGACTTGTTTGTGAGACCTGTAGATTATTCTTACCATAGTTAACTTACTATTAACTAAGGGTCGGGTGGCTGAGCAATAGCTCAGGTGGTTAGTCACATGTTTCTCATTGCATAGGCCCAAGTTTGCCCACAGGTCAGTCAATGCAGAATTTGTGGTAAACAAATCAGCACTTGGACTAGTATTTCTGCAAGCTCCTTGGTTTTCCCCTGTCAATATAATTACACTACTGCTCCACATTTACTCATGTATCATTTGGGGATGGACAATACATCTGTAGGCAGCAAAGTTCCACAGAGACAAAGACTCAGCCCACTGCAACAACAAAAAGGGAGGTCTGGTGGTGTAGGAGCAAGACTCTGTCTATCTTACTTTTCTCACCGCTATAAACGTCAGAGTACAATACCGGGCAGACTTCGTTTAAGGCACTACATTCTGAACCAGAGGGTACAATGTTCAGACCTCTGTCAGATCAGTATGTGGACTTCTGAGGTCATAGACAGAGGCTTTTACCTCTGTCAAAAGTAAAATTTGGAAAAATGAAGTATACCAGGCCCTCACAGAAACTCGGAGCCCCTCTGTCAACCATCATCATCATAATCAACATACATTGGGTGCGGTACAATTTTCCCACTTAAGAAATATATTCTAGACCTGCTAGGGTCAGTAGATGCTAAAAAACCAGGGGCTATTAGATTCTAATGAAAGCTGTGTAAACAGTTACCTGTTGCTATCTTTTCCACTGGCAGTGCTCCTAGTAGACGTAACTCAAGCCACAGAGGTTTCAAAAGATCATACAGATGGCCATGTACAAGTCTTATAGGAGGTTCTGGCTCTACCCTTCTGAAGAGAGGAGTGCTGTTGATATGAAGCATTGTCATCGTTGGATTCTGATTGCACCTTCAGTCAGGATGTTTTTAAGGCCTGGCTGAGGTATTATATCTAGAACATGGTTGGTGTAAGCAAAAGAGTAAATGTAATTAAAGAAAATGTATTCTTTGTAATTCTGCATGACCCACAGACCTTGATGTTCATTTACTGAACATATTAATACAAATTACTTTGTTAGAAAGCTAACCAGACTACACAGAGTCAAAAATTTATTATTTATTTTATTAAATATTAGCCATATTAAAGATATTTGAAATATAACTTGCCAATTCTGTGTATTATGAGTCAATGTTGCCCATTCAGAGCCTCATGTATGGACAAACTGACCTTACAGTACCAAATCAGCCATATCAAATGCAAGAAATTAATTCAATGGTATAAAAAACAGATGGGACTCCCTGTTATGTGGTCATTTTATGCAATTCGTGCAAAGAATGCGTACCATTATGAACAGAAATAACTTAAATTACAATTTTTAACACAGAAATTTCAAAAAACGTTCGTAGCCCGAAACTAACATAGAACATTTAAACAGTGGCCGGGTATCAAAAAGCAGTCCGGAACGAAAACAAAGATTGTTAATAGTGACCGGAACTAGGAAAAAAGTTCAACAGAGTAGCTGGGTCTCGAAAATTGAGACTTTCATTTAACAACAGCCCCCGAGTAATACAGAAATTGTAAATAGTGGCTTTGTACCAGAACAGGAATTTCAAATATTATTTGAAATTTGTGAGGGCTATCATAATTACAAACGTTTACAGTACAGATCAAAACGACGACGAAATAATAACTTGTGGTACTAACGGTACGATCTAGTATACGTTCTGTACTTCAAGCGAACACTGTAAGAACACTTCCATTTCCTCCACTGCTCAAGCCCCAACTGACAGTAAAACACATTTCAATACATACCCAATTCCTCACCAGGTGGAAGTCAGCAACGAAAATACAATTTACGAAAAATAAATCGTTTAAAATTGCTGAGCTATTGGATGTTAGAATTTTTTTTTTTTTTTTACATTTTTACGAACTTCGCAGCGGGGAAAATTTACGTGCATTTCGCTATCGGCCATGGCTGGAATGTGACCATCATTTTTACAGTTTCCGAATAATCTCAGCATCAGTTATGTATTTATTTTGGGTGTATATGTTTTATTCACTTTCATTTCGTGCATTTTCCTTTCTTTCCCCGTATATTCTCTATTTTCTTACACCCTCATACACTGTTCTTTTCTCACTCCTTCCCATTTCTTCGATTCTTATTTACCTTTCTTTGCTATCTTAATTTTTCCTTCTGCTTCCTTTATCTTCTATCTGTTTCTCTTTTCTTCTGTGTGGTTAAGAATTATTTATCTCATTATGGTTATAATTATAACATGAGGTGAATATTTCGTGGCACACTGGCTTAGAACATCGAATTTGCTCCTTGACACCTTTCGACTAAAAACTTCGTAATTTCTTCCGTCCTTTTGAGAGATTAATTTGAGCACATTAGAAATATACATGTTTTAAAACGAATAAATCAGGTGCACACTTCTGTGCATGTGTAAATCTCATTCTTCTACAAGAGGCGTAATAATGTAAAAACCTATAAGATAAATAAAAAAATATGCGGATAAAATAACTTGCTTTCTTGATTTCTACACTCGAGAGAAGTTAAAAATATAGGTTACGTAACCTACAAAGGTATTTCGAACGAAAGTCGCAGGTTATCACACCTGCTTCGCATTCGGTATATTTTTTAAACGATTGTTGTCCTAGAAGTTCGTCTAACTTGATATTTCCCTCAGTTACTCCAGACAAACACTGCTATTGCATTACTTCCTTCCAGATCCCTAAAAGTTAATCTATCACAGTTACTCCAATATTTGTCCCTATATAATCTACGCAGTTGGGAAAGCGTGGTTACAAAAAACAATAAAATGTATCAATTATTAGATCAAGAATTATCTCTGTAATCTAGAACAATTATTCGATATATCATCGGAAGAGACGTAACAGTAGGCACACCTATTTCCAACCCATGGCGTGCCATGTTTCTACGCGGTGTGTGAATAACAGGAAATCGGCCATTAGGCACACGTCCCATAACCTCTAATAACAAAGAAGGAAGGAAGTGCGTTGAGTTCAATGTTAAATCCAAACGCAACTGCCATGACTCACCGCTAAGTGTTAAAAGCAACTGCCGCTAAAATTATTCGTAAAACAGTGCAGTTGTGTGGATATAGTTAAAAATTACTGTTGTAAATGTGTTTTTGTGCACGAATCGCATTCGGAAAATAAGAATACTATAAAATTGAGTAAAGATTCCTATTCTCGTTTGGCGGCCCCAGTGCAGGAAAATAAAACATGTCCTCGTTATATTTAAACGACCAAGAAAGCGTGTTTGTTACAGGTGTAATTTCGATAAAAGCAAACTTCACTTTCTGTTCCAGCACGTATGAAAAAAATCGATGTTTACTTGGGCTGCGCTAATTATCTTACCTTTCCGCACCATATTCGATTCTGTACAGATGATGGATGGAACATGTATTTCATATGTCCTATATTTGTTCCACTTCACATCAATTAATAATCAATACTCAGTTCAGAGCAGTTATGAGTTAAGGTATATAGCCTGTGTGTGTTCGAAGATGGCTACCTTCTGGGTTGTAGCGCCCTGATGATAGAGGCAGCAAGGACTTTTAAACGTCGATAAACTTTTACCACACTACACAGTGCTACAACCCAGAAAATAGCAATTTTCCTACTCACCATCGAGGGTCATTCGAAAAAATTATTTCTTCGAGAAATCCCCACAGAAAGAAGTTAAGGTCTGGAGATCACGGTGACCAAAGACCACGCCAAACAACGAGCTCACCAAAGCACTACTGCAGAAAAGCAGTGTGTCCCGAAATTTTGTTACCAGTGAAAGTATTGTCTTATTCGATACTTCCTTGTCAAGAATTGCTAAATTCTTCAAGAGTAGAAAACGATTTCGATGTGAAATAATGCTCGAGAATACGCCATATTCACACCTTTTGCACAAATGGCGACAAGCAGCGGCTTAGCAAGAAGGGCAATTTTTACGCGAGTGTCATGGAGGTTTCTTGATTTCATCGTGACTGTTGCTGGGTTGCGTTTCTCACTCTGTATTATATTGAGTAGTGGTGTAAATTACTATGAACAGTCCAGTATGGACAATGCCTCCTGAACGGAACCAATTCTTAGTCACGCCATTTTCTCACAAGGCCTATTCCAACCACGGCCACGAAAGTACACATGTTCTGGGAACAAATTATGAGGCCTGTGTTTATTTAAACACGTCGATTCTATGTAAAATATCTTCAGAAGTTACAGATGTCAGGAACGTTAAAAGTTTACAATTAAATGCCTAAACGTTCAATAACTGGCAGTTTCCAAGTATCCGCGCGGTATTATTATTTCCAACACGCCAAAAAATTTTATACGAAATGTTTATATCGCCCATAATTGTAATCAGTGTTCCAAATTTCAAAATATTTCCTACAGTAGTTATACAAACATTACCACGAAACGGAAAATATAGACACAATTAGCCTGCCGTCATTTTTCTGTTTCATATAAAAAACACTACGGGTAATAAAAAATAGAACACAGACGTCAGATTAATCATCATGTCATACGAGCATTACACATTCATGTGTGACACAAAAGTCAAATCAATAATGGTCAAAGTGCAGGATGTACAAGACAAAATAGGAATTACACAAGAACGAACAACTAACATTTACGAGCGGGCATTCCTACTTGCAAGACCCGTTTTAAGTAATACTCTCCTTCAGATTTGTCACGAAACAAAATATTTTCGATCGTTATTACAAAGTTTCCGTGAAATAAATGTAATAAGTAATGGAAAATGTACCAAAACTTTCCATGAAAGAAAAATATCAAAAAGGCATGGTAGAGAATAAAAGGGAAAATAATGATAAAGATACTAAACTGTCTGAAGGAAACAAGTCTTTAGACGGCTTTCAAATTCGAGTCCAAAACGCAATGAATCAATTGCTCCATCCCTGTTATTGTATATAAAAAGTGTATGAAACAATTCTACCCTGTCCACCCTTAGAATTTTCATGATCAAAACTCATTATTATCACGCTTGCTAATACATTTCGTGTTCATTCATTATTCATATGAGCCTATGATGGATCCTACATGCGATTTCCGTGGATCAGCCACGTCGTGCCCTTCATAAGCTCAAGTTACACGTCAAATTTTGGCCGTAAAAACCGAAGGACAAACGATTTAATTACTTTCACAACAATCAATATCACACAACATTCACCACTCTGTTGAGCACGGTCGCTTACCATCTCAATTCAAAAGGGGCATTATATGCTCCCCCCCTCCAAAGACACGCGTTTAAACCACTACTTTTACGATTAAGGAGTCATTAATACACTATTTTAACATGTTTCATATTTTAACCCTATCCCAAATATAACAAACCGCAAGGCGTTAAGAACTGAACCGATTTCTTCCTCGAGTTTACGCGAAAACACTTCTTGGGCACTTCGGTACCCGCGAGCATAGATGGACGATCTCTGTCTTAAGGCATAGGGCAAAGATCGTCCATAATGAAAAAAGGGTGTAACGTGAGGGCATATCCGTGTGTTCGTGTCACAAACCAGTTGTAAATCTTTCCTTCTGACAACATTTCCTGTGGTGGGTCTCTACATGAACGTTTTTAGAAGAAATTCATTGTGGTCTGTACCAGTCCAATATAACCCGCACACCTACTTCATACATGGTTCAAATACATTTAATTTAATTCTATTACAGATCCCCCATTTATAAAATTTCAGAATACAACACACAGTAATAACATGCATAACTTTTTACGATGCGGCAAAACCTGTTTTGCGTCGACCGCCGATGATTCGGTGATCCCGACTCCATTTTCAATACATGACTACTCGGTCTCCTCTGCTTCACAAAAAACTTCTCCTTGAAGGTGTCGACAGTGATTAAGGATGTCCGAAACGTCGGGATTCACATTGGCAATGAACCGTCGTGAAAGGATCTTTTGTGTACAAAATGTGCTAGAAAAACTTTTTGATGTTGTAAGCCTATAATTTATATTTGGCTTCCAGTAAACTTCCAAGTTAAAATTTGCCAACGGACACTGTTTTGCATGTTTAGAGGCGCAGTTATTTGTAAACACCAAGATATATGGTAAATGAGGGCACTGTGCATGCATTTACAAATATTGCGCGGAGACTAATTTAATAATAACAAGTACGAGGCGCGTCCCAAAAGTAAGTTTCCCACTCGTCCCACAGCTAGCAAACCTTATATTGCGCGAAGCGACTGTGCGTACGTGATAGAGCAATGACGTAGCATGGCTCATGCACTAACGGCACTTCCCGCGTTCTCACAGTAGCATCGTTGCAGCTGTTGAAGATGGAGGTTCTTATTCCAGCTCCCGCCGACTGTGAAGTGCGGTCAGTGATAGCGCTAGGCCGCACACGGCTCGACGGACAGCAAGTCTCCTGCAGGAGTTCAGCTGGGAGGTGTTTAATCATTCACCCTACAGCCCGGACCTCGCTCCCAGTGATTTCCATCTTTTCCTACACCTCAAGAAATTCCTGTCCGGTCAGCGTCAGCGTTTTGAGAATGACAGAGAGGCGGAGATGGTTGTCACACAGTGGTTCCAATCCCAGGCGGCAGACTTCTACGACACAGGTATTAAAAGTTGGTCCCACGGTATGACAAATGTCTCAATTCCGGTGGCGAATATGTTGAAAAATAGCTGGACACTTGCTGTATCTGTTGCGATAAATATTTCCATGAAATTGTGTTTTGTTTCTGTAAATGGCCCCAGGGAAACTTACTTTGTGGACGATCCTCGTAATAACAATATTGTATCCACAATATGAAGCTGCAATACAACCTAATAGGAAAACAAGTTATGGTGATATAAACTGGGTTCAACCGGCTCACAATAGACGAGTGGCATGCTTTGGCACTTGAAATCAATGCGCATGAATGCTGAACGAGACAAAATTAAATGACTATGAATATCGTGAGTCTGCATTTTATTTTAAGCACTAAAACAAAAGGTACAAAAACTCTAATAAGACCGAATACCAAAAAATTCAACACAATAAATATACCGCAATTTTAAATTACTACCTAACAATACAACACAGCAGGGAAGGAAACACGACCACACGCTTAATTTGTCCCTTTTTACTCGGCATATTCTCATAGCAATCACAACTGCACAAAATGCCAAAATATTAAAAATAATCCTGAACATGCGACATATAAATTACACCAGAATATCACTGAAAATATTATTTAACACAGTTTGATTCAATTTGTTTTTGTAGGCCAAATACTTACAGAAATGTTGATACAATATACCAATTTCTGGAAAGACTAAGCATATGATTAAAGAAAATTATTATTTAATACAGACGTATGGAACACAGGCAGAAAGTTAACCATACGGAAAAACGGACATATCTTATTAATTCTGAGATGAACCATTTGTTGTACGGTACTCAAACTACCCAGTATTAATTTCCTACGAAAGCCAATGTTGACAAGAATCGATTTAAGGACAATCTTATGCAAAAATTAGCCATAAACAGTAATAAACTTCAAGAAATACCCAAGATATGCCTCCTCTACAAAAATATTCACAATTGATGAATAATAATACAGGAAGACACTTATATCCAACAAGCAAGCAAACGGAATCTAAAGTGTAGTTTCCGGTTAAACGCAGGTTACATCGTTTTAATTCTTCTTGCCCAAGCATTACTTCAGTTACATTACCGAACAGCAGTACTGGACGGACAGCAACACAGGAACAAAATTCTTTCAATAATCAGCAAGCTTTAATAAGTCAGACCTGGTAAGAAGTCGTACTCGCCACTGCGAGAACCTCAAATTTCACTTGGCTATTTCTAAAATACAGTCTGCATAACACACAGCTGGAACTTCTTTATAAAATAATTCACTGTACTATGGCTTAATTAATAATTTGGACTTGCGATAGTACGTGTTCCATCACGGCACAAAAGTATTTATAAAAATTATACTGCAATTATATTAGGTTGTAACATCTTATTAAATTTATAAACTCATCACCTGCAACATTAGTGACTTTCTTTGCAAAATCTGCTACTTACCCAGCAGGACTAACGATTTAAAGATTACCACATTCCATCCACATATAAAACGTTTACAAACCTTAGTTGGAACTGTAAATATCATTATACAATTCCAGCAGATGAGAAAATAGCTGCGACCTATTCTCAGGCAGTTATGCAACTGATAAAAATAACTTTACAGCATATTTCAGTTTCTTAAAATACTTCATAAAATAACATATCTATATATTCATCACATTAATGTACTCTGGATTTCGGGTAGTATATACATGAACTTAAAATTTTACAATAATGTATAATCTAATAAAAGATATTTCACTAAAATATGTAGAATAATCAGACTATAAAAATAAGACATATTTACTAGACTTAAAATTATTCATTGTCAGGACTTTTTCCATCGTCTGTTCTTTAAAATCACAACGTTTCGGAGGCTGGTTCTGTCTCTTCTAACCTGAAGACGGAGACAGGACCAGCCTCCGAAACGTCATGGTTTTAAAGAACAGACGATGGAAAAAGTCTCGACAATGAATAATTTTAAGTGTAAACTACTGTCGTGAAAACCCTTTAGAATTGAATATTTACTGGAGCTAAGTTTGTTATTGTACATAAAATTCATGTTCAGGTGAATCTTGTTATACACACTTTTGCTATTCGTGTTCTTGCATCCGAATCATACTTGCATCAAATCTCTTCCATGCCCATCAGGGAACGTGATGCAGACACAAAATGTTGAATTTTATTATTAATACCACTTATTATTGGATATTTTAATGCATGAAATACTTAAAAACAAACTTAAAAAGTCAAAGTGTCAGTTGCGCCGCTCAAAAAAATCTCATACGAGTCATAAATTTTAAAATCTCTAAAAACGTGTATATGAAGACACCCCAACACATCCACCAGGGTTTCAATAGACTAATGGGGATATCTGCATCACTTCTTACTGGCAAATAAATTCTAACATAAATTTGGTAGCAGTTGGCAAGAGAGTTTGCCATCTATGCCCTAAAATCTGTGGAAAGAAAATCCCTGGAAATAGACTGATGCTAATGTCCTACTGAAAACAGAGGCCCAGTGAGTGCCATGAAAATGATTAAAAAAATTTAAAATTCAAAAATAAGACTTTGGGAAACATTGTTACTTATCTTGCATTTGCTTCACATACTGTTACCTGTACTTCCTCAGTACTGATAGTTCTATAATTGAGATCTCTTTTGGTTCTGCTAAAATACTCTACATATTAACATTGAGCAGTTATGGGTTTAATCCACCCCTTCAATCTATTACAGATCCCGGCTCACTGGCAGGGTGGCTGATGAGGACGTCCCTATCGCTGTGTTCCGCATTCCTGTTTCTCCATTGCACAAATTTCTCTCCAAGAACAACAAACAAATTGTTGTACAGACCCATACCAATCACCAACAGAATAAACCCAATAATCTGAAACAAGAATACGATTTTTGAGTAAATAAAAACAATTAATATGAGCGTGGTTCATAACGATGGAGTTCCTTAAGAACCTTTACAAAATATCTGTTTCGCCTCATTACGTGATGACACATGCATCCCACAGAGTCACCAAGCACAGATTGCTTTCCTGTTAAAATTTCAAGGTCTGCTGGTGAAACCGATGGCACACAGCCTGCCGAACCTATCCTCCAACCAGACATGAATTCGTACAGCAAGAGGTAAATACTGTGAATGTTTCAACATCCAAATAAAGAAGACAGCGTGTCAGTTTTGGTCTTTTAGGTTGTATCATGCAGTAGACTTGTAGGTGGTTACCAGCATTTTGGATGAACATACTGCCTCCATGTTCAAAGCTAAATATGGGGTTAAACCTTGATGTATGGCCACGGTGGTCTAGCGGTCAGAATGCTGGGCTCGTAATCCTGGGGTCCCGGGTTTGTTTCCCGGCGGTGCCCAGATTTATAACTTGGGCCATGGTCCAGATACCACGGAGTTTTCCTCCGGGGCCTCCCCGGTTTCTCCGTGGTATCCCAACAATTACTCCATACACACAGAAGAAGGCAACGGCAAACCACTTCTGCCTAGGAAACATATGAACAGGTCCCTATCAGAGGGAGCTTGTTCATGTCACCAGGGGTTGGCTCCGACCCGATGGTACAAAAAAAAAATTGATGATGGAGGTGATATGTTTCTCCAAAATGTTGGTAATTACCTACAAAACCATATGGTGTCAAAGTCCAGAAGACCACAATCAATATCATCATCTGAAGTCTTGGAACAAAACTAACAAAATATCAGTTTTACCTGTAACCAGTAGAAATTCTGCCAACCCAGTGCCACCGTAACAGCAAAAATGAAAAGTGTCCGCACACTGTCAAGAACCATTCTAGTTGTGGCTGAAATCTCCTTGGTGACACTGATACCAGCAAAGTTGAAGAATGCTATACTTAAGACGGTACCTGCCAAAATACAAAGATGGGGTTAAAATTATTTTCCGGATAACTTGGAGTGGTATGCTCCATATTTCACCACAGAGTTCATACGACCACATAAATCAGCGGTTCTCGACTTCTCCCAGACCAAAGGCCACACATTCGTGGGCTGCAGAATAATAAATTAAGAATTACTGTAATGATATGATAATTTGTTCTTTAATAACCATCCAAAATACTTACCTATTATAGCACAGATAATCAATGGATTTTGCCCCATTTGTAGAAAGGCCTCAAGTACATCTTCTAGAACATGGCGGGGATTATCACTGAATGGTTCAGGCACGTGGATGAAGTAGAATGGTATCAGCAGGAAACCCAAAATACTGAATCCAAACAGACCTGAGGCAAAGCAAAATTACATATTGTTCTCACCCCCCCCCCCCCCCAAGGCCATTTCCTGTCACAAATGTCATATGAACATGGGCCTTATTCTCAATGGTTGCATATTTAAATTTCAAGAATAAGTTGCACATAACCAATTTGTTTTAATGATCAAATTCTTATACTGTGCAGTATATTTTGCAACAAATGTTCAAAGTGGCTATCTTCAGCTTTGATACATATTCTGACTCATTTTCTTATTGAATGTGTAACACACCATGAACTGCAATGTCACTTAAATGTCCTGCAGCATCTAAAAGAGTCAAAGCAGTTCATCCCCTGTTCATTTTGATTTTTAATTTTTTCATATACTGGATACTGGGAACGATTCGTTCTTCAAGTGCCTGAGCACTGCGGGTCCCAACTCTTCGTTGACTTTGATAATAGACATTCGGTAGGACTCCTTGGACAAGGGATCGGCCCGTCGCAAGTCCTCTTCCTGTACACAGGACAGCACAACACAGAAAAACGCGGACAGACATCCATGGCTTGAGTGGGATTCGAACCCACGGTCCCAGCGACCAAGCGGCAGAAGGCCCACACCTCAGACTTCATGTAATTATAATTTCTTAACCAGCTGACTGAATATCAGCTTCTCAAGGACAATGCTGCATGTGGTTGGTTTACTTAGCTAATAACTGTGACTCTTTGGTACTTACCCTCCCACCCCACTGCTTGCAAAGCAGGAATGTCCAGACCTGAAACAAATTTCTCCTCCAGAACCATCTGTGAAGCAGCAACAACCTGTGCTCCGATAATAAGCAGGTCACCTGCGCAGGAAACAAAACAGATCTGTATTTAATACCACATATCAATCACTAACAATAAACGCACTAATTTGTTAGCCCCTTTCCCTGGGGCAAACTAGATGAGTTAGTGATACACATTCACATACATCTGCTGCGATCTGATCTGCCAGATAAATAGAACCTGATTTTCTATGTAAGTCATACAAAGAGTTGAAACAGCTCAGGGACTAATGTCAAGCTGGATGACGGGTTAATTTCTGGCAAGACTGAAATGTTCCTCTTTACCACCAGATCCAGCCCATGGGTACCAGGGTAGAAGTGACCATGCGTAAAACTGTCCACTCACTTCAGTCCATGCTGAGGTTAAGAATACTTGCCAAACCTCAGGGCTGAAATTTGAGCCCGGTGTCACCCAAAAAGAAAGCAAGAATGCTAACCAATTACCCCACAATTTCCTATCTGAAATATGCTCAACTTACCTAAGATGATATCTCCTGTGGAATGATTCGAAGCTGGTGTGGCTGCTTCAGTCAATTTGGCAGGGTTCGACGGTGCAAAGAAGTCTGATACCCCAACAAGAGCTAGACCACCAATCACCAAAAATATGCCTCCCCATTCCTGTTTCGTCAGTCTTCGATTCAAGAACACCACAGAAAATATTCCCACAAACACAATCACAGCACCTACACAAATAGTGATAAAGCAAGCATTTATCATAAATGGAGAAATTATTATATGTACGTGCAAAATGCTAGATTCCTTACCTCAGTACAGGTAAGTGAAATTATGACTTCTCAAAGCATAACATCTCTGATGCTGCATAAACTTCAAGTTTCAGTTTACATTCCAAATATTTATAAGAGGAGAGAGCAAGTTCCAATAGCACATTTTTTTTCTGAACATACATACATCTTTACCAAATTCCATAGATCCGTTAGTTAGTAAGATGACAACAGGATGTGGAATAATTTATGATAATACAATATACATTACACATATTACAAGTACAATTCATACTATGAACCTTCTAGTACTGTAACAGGAAATTTCTTGATTATTTGAATAACCAAGAAGTACCCTATGAATATTCAAATTCTAATTACTTATAAAGAACATACGGAAAATTTAAAACCTACCAACAATAAATTTGTAACCAAAAATTTTAATTTTCTACAAAATTAATATAGTGTAACAACTGAAAGAAATTATACTAGTTAGCCCTAAGTCTAGAGGTTTTTGACAAACATGTATCGTTAAAATGGTGCGTATTTCTCGACATATTCCCGTCTTAGAATAAAAACCACACATTTTGGAAGCTGGCTCTGCTTGTGTCTTAATGCAAGCAAATTAATCAGTCGGATCCAATGGGGACTTCAATTAGCCTTTTATAACGAGCCAAACCGATTAGGTTGCTAACCTGAAGATGAAAGCAGACCCAACATCAAAAACCCTGTATGGTTTTTAAATTAATACAAAGGAAAATGTCCAAAAATACATTTACTAAAGGAGATTCATCTATGCAGGTACACTGATAGAACTGCAGCCTTATCTGCTGACTTCAAATTTATCAAATTACACAAATCTTTGACAATGTCAAGGGTAAATACCCAGTGCAAAGTCACAAGTTCAATATGATATAATCATAGGTTGCAATCTATAATGCAGAGTTAGCATGTAGCATTGTTTAAAACATAACAAGCATTTTGTATTTCTCATGACTTCAACAAAATGCAACAAATAAGTATAGTATCAAAAATTCTTTATTGTCGCTTGTATCCTTTCCAGTCTTCTACAGAAGACATTCCTTTGTAAAACAGAACACGTGTTTGTGCATACCATAAGAGCACACATACACACAGCACAGATAGCTCATATGGCCACCAACAGACATATTTGCTGCTAAAAACACATTAAATGAACAAGATGTACTCATATGTAGTCATAAAACCTAAAGCATTAATTAACCCACCTCTAAGCATCTGGAATGATGATGCGTATGTAAGAGTGAGACCAATATACATGACAGATGTAGCCACCATATCACACATTGCAGGTGGTAGCAGCACCAATGGGTTAAATGAACGATTTCCCTTCAACAGCTTCATCTCATCTTGGGATCCATCCTGTAGAAATAAATCAGATAGCAAGTACATTAAAAAAATTAATGCCATATATCAGTCTTGGGGGGAGAAAATATAAAACATACTGAATTCACTTGTTTATTAAATTTTTAACTCATCTATAGCAGACTGAGGCTACAGAAGTACTTGCCAACAGTTCTTGTTAACTCACCCACAATGAGTGTGTAAGCACATTTCTGAAACCATGAACACAAAGCTAAAAAAGTAAATAAAAAACTAACCTATCACAAGAAAGAAAGAAAAGAAAAAATATAAAATATGTCCAAAGATAAAAAAAGTTTTAAAGTTGCTAGAACTAAAGACACCTGTAAATAGATAATACTCACATGTTTCCTCCAATAATAAAAGTAAAGCAACTTAAAGACCAGCAAACAAAGAATTTCTCCAATAAACATCGAGCAAGCTTGAACAAATGGATGGTTAAACTTCCTTAGTATGTCACCAGAACCTTTTGCCTCCATACGATCAGCCCATCTGAAAGACAGAATACACAGCTACAAATATATACTCCGTGCATAAGTTTGTGATGGGCCAGTGTAGTTCACTATAATGACTGGCTACAGACTGGATGACCAGGTTTCAAATTCAAGCGGCCATGTCTCCGAAAATATAAACACCTGAGGAAACTTCATTCCACAATTACAAATGTGTGGGGCACTATGCAGTCGACCCATCACTGCATTCAGATAATAAAATTTCAATAATCCGTAGTGAAAAAAGAAATTGAAACATATCGTTACTGAAGTCATAATAGATGAGTTTGTAAAAATAGCTGGGACCAATTGGGGCTGATATGCTTGGAATTTATATCTCAACTGCTGGTCCGCAAATAGGTCCCTGGCCATCCAGTCTGGTACAACTGCTTATAAGCAGAAAAGATCTACCGTCACAGTAAAAAATGTGCACCACTTTTCCTTTATGCCCTTATAACATTAGTTCTTAATCATAGAGAAACGTGATTCTTTTCTTCAATTTAAATGTCTTGAACATAAAATGGCAGTGTAATGAAATTACTAACCTATTATTTCCAAACAGGTGGATGCATAATTTTTGTGAAACTTAACAAGAATGCAATTTAATAGCTCACAGTTTGAATTTTCAGTTTAGAGATTGATATTTTGTTTATGTCCTTTTTATCCTCATTAGCCCCAAGAACTCCTTGATAGTACCAGTGATCTTTTCTTTCACAAGCCTAACCCAATACACTTCAATCAACACTCCCCTTTTCTTTATTAAATATGATACATACTTACTTTGTACTCAGAGTATTTATCGATCCAGTAATAACTAATACAACAGCAATTAAAGCTTGATATTTTGTCCAAGCCATCCTGATTCTTAATTCAGTTTTCGGTTAATGTACTTCCTATATTACTTCAAAGGCGGGTCCCAGAATCTACGAACGAATCATACGAAAGTTATGTCAGTTATCACACAACCTTTTCATGAGCAACAGCTGAAAATTTTTGCGAACATGTAATTCATACCGGACACCAGAAATATTTTATCCATTTGTCCACAAATGCTTGTATTATCTGCGTACAAATTACACAGAAAATACCAACATTGATAAATGATAAGAAACAATCGATTTTGCTGCCAGAGACTGAAACGAATCGATTATCCCAAGCATCGACTATGCTACTAAATGTGACGTCATATACGTAGGACTTCCGGTTCACACGGCGGCGAATATGAAGACGGCTGTATTCTGGATTATAGTGCCGGGTACTATTGACCTCTGAAACGTTTGCAGACTTCTTGCCAGACTACAGGATGTTACAAACCAGAAGACAGCCATCTTATAACGTCAAACTGAACAGCCATCTTTACGGTAAGTATTATTAGTGTGGTCCAAATAATGGACTGTAAGAAACGGTATTATATTTTATTAACAATTATGAGTCGCAAGTTCTACACAGCATCTTTATAATCTCTTTCATGCAGAGACAACCGCGGGACAACTTCCTCTTCCTTGTTTCTAAGTGCAATGGTTCTTGTGCCAATGTAACAGGAGACGCGTAAACAACAGCATGGCAATAATAGTCGTCTCACGAAGGTTAAGTTTGTCACAGTGTTTTTCAAGGTACTGTACAAAGATTGATTAAATTAAACGATTATATGCAAGATAACTAGCAATTAATATAATTAACGTATATTTGTTGTTAGGCAGCGTTATCCCTGCAAACATATTTTATCTGATTATAAAAATACATGTTTTAAACCTTTTTGTATTGACAAGGAGCAGGAACACTGTGCCCTTTTTGAGACAATTTGAAAATAACAATTTATGTACCCAGATGAATAAATGAGAAATGCGACCGGATGATATTCATGTGGTGAGAAACACGAAGCAAAATAAAACACTCTTGAATGAAACAATAATTTTATAATCTTTATTTGCATATTTTTCTCAAGTGTAATTTTATTTGTATGTAGGCTATAATTGAAGATGTACAGTACACAGCAACAAATACAGCAAGAAAACACTAATTTGCACATAGAAATATTTTAGTGTTATAACATTGAATTGCTCACAAAAATGTCTTAATGTTAATAAGTGTAAACGCAACAACACGTGAAGTATCTAAGTGCAGTTTACAGATTAATTTCTGTATTACTAAACCTAACACATAAATATGCAATAATTTAACATTATATAAATCTGTTGTCGTGTGGAACGTCGGACCCATTTAAGAGAAAGCCCATGCAAGGATTCGATTGTACTGAACCGATGTGAATCCATAACAAACTCATTCAATATTTTTTGCCCACCCTTCCCAGAGAACTCAAAGTAATATTGCTATGGATTTTGTGTATGTACATAATGAAACAAAATGTTATGGGATAGAAAGCACGGTCATAGCTATTGCATGCCACTACAGTTACAATCAAGCATAGTGCAGCAAAGAAAACACTTCACCATTACAAAGATCAATTGTTACAATAATTTATTTACCGTCTATACACAAACTTAAAAATGTTGTTAAAATTACTTAAAATTTATAATATTTTTTCATTAGATACTAGATCTTGTTAAATTTTTTTTTCTAGTATCTAATGAAAAAATGTTATAAATTTTAAGTAATTTTAACAACATTTTTAAGTTTGTGTATAGACGGTAAATAAATTATTGTATTAATAAACACAAACATGACGCAATTAAGATATAAAAAAAAAGATCAATTGGTTAATTTCTTGTTGTTGTTTATTCTGAGAATCATACAAAACCCATACACACAAAATTCAGAGTTATTGATTGTTAAAGAAGTCAATGCATATTCTTACCTTAGGTTTTAAAGCATAAATAAAAATTGACAGTGGAACCACGGTTCCGGAGAATCTGGCGTAAATACGTCTTTGTATTTAAATTATTTTTAGGCAATAAATACAATGAAAGGAAGGTTATATATTATTATTATTATTAGCTTCATAACTTGCAATAATTGCTTCTTGCGATTTCTATATTCTCTCATACGTTCAGCATTAGTTTTTGGTATTTTTTTGGGGGAACTTCAGGTTCATTATTTAATACCTCTATTTTTTTAAGTTTTCCGTACTGCCCCATATATTCTGCATTACAGACTCTTTTGGCTTCAATGTCATCCATCTTGTTATCTCTAAATAGTATGACGTAAATACGCGAACGCAGCAGTAGCGTGAAGTGCGATGCGCCTTTATTTGTATAAATAAATGTTTGTAGAACCTAAACTATTTGTGATATGTAAAATCTGATAACAGATATGGAAACCCCAAGAGATAATAAATACGTATTTCGTACGCAATATGTTCAGATCCATCTCTTACGGTTTTCGAGAGGCGGCCGCTTAACGCGCCAGATGCATTCAAAATTGTACACATTGGTACATTAAAATTACAATAAATGTATAAACGCTGTTTTTGCCGAATGACCCTTCCGTATAGACGTATTTACGTCAAAAGAAGACAAGCCTAATTCTCTTACACGAGTTCACAAATGCAGATGAAAACATTAAATGTGATGAACAATAATAATAAATAGGAATCCCTTACCTCAAACTTTGTTCAGTTGTAAGAGACAACGATCAATTTAATCAAAACTAAAATGGAGAGAGTGGAGGGCAGTATCACAGATCTCTTAATAGTTCTTATATAAGATAAGGACTTGTGATTTTCTGAAATGTTTTTAACAGCAAAATGTTATCTACTTCTTCTAAAAGCGATTCACAGCTCAGCTCTTTCCGCAATAACGAAAGCAGATTCTTGACGGCAGTAATGTAACACAACAATGCCGAGTAAATAGATGACATAACAATTAGTTTCTTAGGTAAAGGAGTAAAGCATTGTTGCTGAATGACCCTTCCGTATAGACGTATTTAAGTCAAAATTCTAGTTCATAATGCATTCACAGGTACAAACACTCACAAAACTGTTATACCAGTATTATTTCTACACTGTTCACTACCTTTCCAACAATAGAGACTGTAAGGAAGCATTATTAATGTTCAGAAGAGTCATCCGAGTCTTTTTTATTAGTACTATCTGTGATTTTGAAGTTCGTCCTTGTTAATAAAAGTTAAAAGCAATATTAATTGAATTCACTTAAAGAAAAGCACTAAGCGTCTCCATTGCAGAGACCAGTTGGTTAATAGTGGTTAAGAATATAATCGATGTTTGTTCCGAGATTCATAAAATCTGTATGTACTCTGTGGGTGAAACGCAAAGTCACTGAATGTTAAAGCACGTGATACGTAATAGTGTTCTAGAGATTAGCTATGAACACACACTGGTCACGGATGTGCTCAGTAGCGAATTTCTGCAACTGAACTTGGTCCCTCTGAAGCTGCTGCGTGTGACGTAGAGTCTCTTGGCTTCGGCCTCTGCTTTCTGAATCTTTCACAATAAACAATCCGTTTGAAATTACTCTTGTATGTACTGCAGGTGCAGTAGAGTGCTAGCGGATTAAGCCAAGTATTTGAATAAAACAAGCAGTCAGTTAAGAAGACGAAAACTTTAGTAATGTCCAAATTTTGATTTACAATAGAGAAACCTATTAAAACCCTCATGATTATATTTGGTGCGTAACTTACAAATAAAACGATAGACAAAATTACAGCCACTTTTGAAAGTTCTTTCCTTATACACATTTTCTTTTCATCTAGTTTTCCAGCAAGTTTGGGTGATTTAAAAACTATATACCTTTCTGTTACAGTATAAATTAACACAATAAAGCATAAAGGCATTATGGAATAAATGAACAGTTGTATTAATGTCACGTAGGGGATAAAATTAACGCCATCATTATTTGGGGCGTAACTACATTTTCCGGAATCATTTGATGCCCAGAGAAAAGCAGGAAATGCAAGGGCGGCAGCCACAAACAAAATCCCAAACACGTTAAACACGCCTGCTTTTGAAGAAGAACCAAATCCACAATTTCGTAACCGGCAGGAGAGAACTGTCCAAGTGTAAGTGTGATGAGCAAACAACATCACAGAGAACACAGTTACACCAACTGTCAGGTCACGTGAGAAAATGAATATTTTACACAGCGGAAGTCCAAATTTCCAAACTTCCGTGAAGGCATTGACAAAGCTCATAGGCAAAAACACCATTATCATTATAAAATCGCCTACAGCTATACTGAATATACAGGCGTTTGGGATTTTAAGAATCCTTTCATAAGTAGTAAAAATCAACAATAATGCACCAGTACCAGTTGCGCCTGACAGCAAAATAATTGCATACACTACCGGTTCCACGAACGAGTGAAATGACTCAAAGAACATTCGTCCTGAAGAGTAGTCGGAACACGTAAAGGATTCAAGCAAATCCCAAGACATTCTGACCATATTCCTATTTTGTATACAAAACGAATTTTTATGTGTCAGATGCACGTTATTACTGTGACACCACTGCCATGTCTTCTTAAGTTCACAATCACATACTAAAGGATTACCATATAAAGAAATCTGTGAAAGATGCATCAGGCCAGTAAGAGTGTCTACCTTGAGTGTCTTGAGTGAATTACGATCTAATCGGATATCTTGAAGATTCGGAAGATATTTAAAACTTCTTTCGGTCAGGTCTGTTATTCTACAGTTCGAGAGATGCAGGCTTTGAAGAGACTTGACATTGATAAATGATGCGTTCCTGGGCGCTGTAAGTCTTGGATTGTTCGACAGACGTAGGTCAGTTAAAAGGGTGTTGTGTAAGAACGTATGTTCATTTAACGTTATTAACCTGTTTCGGGACACGTCTAGAAACTTCAGACTCACGAGATCTTTAAATACGACTGACCCCAGTTCTTCTAACAGATTGTCACTTACATGAAGATAAACCAAATTTGACAATCCGGCGAATATTCCGAGTGCTTGGCTTTGCTTGCCTGTCACGTTACTGAAGTGATTATACTGTAACTGCCTTAGGCAATTTCCATTCATATTCAGACTGACCAAACTCTGTAACCCTGAGAATGTACCAAGTACCACTTCCTCTATCTCATTATCATTAAATCGTAAGTATCTCAAATTTGTTAAAGTCCGAAATAACATAAGATCCAGAAATTTCATATAATTTCTATGAAGTCTCAAATCCACCAACCTCGTAAGACCATAAAATGTCTGTGATGCCAGGCGAGCTAAAAAGTTATTGGATAATGACAATATTTTTAAACAATTTAAACCGTCAAATGCACCAGGGCTTATAATTTCTATTTGGTTGTTATGCAAATACAATTCTACCATTTGGGTCATATTTTGAAATACTTGTGCTCTTACTCCTTGAAGCCTGTTCCCTTCTAATCTTAGTTCCTCTAAGCTTTCTAGACCTTCGAACACTCCGAGCTCAAGATTCTCTATAAAATTATACCTGAGAAAGAGTTTTAATAACTGTGCCATGTGACTGAAAGCTCCTGGATATATGTACTGGATTCTCGCTGCATCTGCACGCAACTCTTTGAGTGAAAGGTAACCAGAAGAATTCCAGAGATGTTGCAGGGTTCCTAGGTCATTGTAGCTGATGTCGAGTTGTGCGACATCTTCCTCAAATTCTGGAAGTAATGCCAGATCTTTCCGTGTGCAGTTCGCTATAATGCTTCTGTCCCACGCTTTGTAGCATTCACATGGCTCCGGGCACCCAGAACACACCCCGATGGAACAGCAGAGCAACAATACAAGGCTCCACCGAGGAACTGATGTTTGTTTGTTACTCATGGTTGAAATCTACAAAAGAATCCCAGAGGATCAAAAGAAGTTCATAACTGTTCATCATTTAAAGAAATTGCCCGCTCTTTTCTGTATAAATCCGCTGGTTTATCACAGTTTTTCCAAAAATCCGCCAGTGAACCATATTCTGAGCTAGTTCAGTAAGTCAACGTTCTCATATCCCATCTCTCTAACATTAACCTCACGTCTATGATGCAATCCTAATCCCCTCCCCCCCCCCCCCCAACTTACAAGGCGTACAAGCAACAAACATTTTTTAGATAGAATAATAGGAATTTGGTTTATTTCACTTATGAATTAAATGTGTCATTCACAAACATTTTAATTTTACCACATTTTGAAATAAACCGTTAGACATTTTCATGATTTTGTCCTGTATTCTGATGGTGCAACAAAAACCTATTCTTAGATCTAAGTAAAGTAAAGTTTGTCCCACTATACGCCATGTAGGCGTTTGGGGGGAGAGGCGGTATAGCTCCTCTCTTTCTTGACCTCGGCACTAGATGGGGGTGAGTGGTCAGCATCACGCCCCGGCCGGCTTTACCCCCGGGAAAGGACCCCGGTAGCCATTGTAAAGGAGGCTGGGTGGGCCCCAGAGCCAGTCTGGACACAGAGGCTAGAGGAAAAATCCTCTGCCCTCATCGGGGATCGAACCCCGGTCGTCCAGCCCGTAGCTAGTCACTATACTGACTGAGCTATCCCGGCTGTTATTCTTAGATCTACGTTTCTTTTTTCTAGCCCTGTTCCTTACTGACGACCAACAGAGTTTCTATCCATAAGTACCTCGTGATAAGCATGGCATTACTTCCTTTCTGGCCCTTCCTCTCAATTACTTCTTTTTTTACGTGTTCGCAATGAGAAGTTGCAAAAATACCTGAATTAGCTTCGCCATGTCCAATTGTCTGTCCAACCGTCTGCAGACAATGATCACTGAAATGATATTGGTTGTTTTACTATAACTTTTCGACACATTCAAGTTTTATTTGAAATCTGAAAATGATAACGAACACTCTACATAAATATCTACATGCCTTCCAACGTACCTACATAGAGAAAGTAAAAAAAATGTTTCGAGCAGAGAAATTAAGTACATTTTAGGCCAAATACACATTTTACATTATTTTTTTGTAATTTGGAGGCGTGTTTTCGAGCGTTGTGCAAATACCTTACAGAAGCCAGAGAAACTAACCTGTGTTGCAGAGCAGTTGCCTTCGAGGACTGAGTTCAGTGGGTGTCTCCTGCATCACGGTGTTGCGTGTTGCAGTCTTTAAAGGGTGTAACGCACAAACTCACTACCTGGGCCGAATATTAGACCTGTACATACTGTGAACACACGCTACTTTTAACCAACTTCTGCAATTTCATTTATAATATCACGAGCTAATGTTCCTTGTACAGGTTAATTATTTCCCCTTAAAGAGACAAATACTATTGTGATACTTTCTATTTATAACAGATGGGCTGTGTTCATAGGCGTTTATAATAGCTGCCAGAAATTAAAAATTGTCTTTTGTGTAATATGTTTGTGACAAATTAAACTTTCCTACCTGAGGAAAATATTAAAAACAAATGTCCATTTAATGTTCCTGTTAGCCTCGTAATTAGACTAAAGCATTCAACTTAAAGCAGGCGCTACAAGCTCTTAAGTCGACTACTTATTCACGTCTCGAAGTATATAATTTTCTAAAGCAGTTTTCCCGAACTAATTTGACAACGTGTCCCTTTTTTGGGTCCTAAATAAGCAACGGATCTCTTAACCCCTTTTTGGTCCTATGCTCCGCCTGATTTTACATTAGCCATGAAGAAAATTACAGTAGATTCCGGTTAATTGGACCATCGGTTAATCGGGGCAGCAGTTTATTCGGGTCAAATCAAATCTTTTTAACTCTTTACGTGGAACTTCGCATAATTGGGGCAGCCGCTCAATTGGGCCAAAGTGTTTTAGTCCCGATGTGTCCCAATTAACCGGAATCCACTGCACTTACAAAATAAATATAACGGAAAAGGTTGAAATACTTTTATGGCATTTAAAATATAGAAACAGAACAAGTCACAATTTTTACAATTTGTAATTAGGCAAATTAACCAAATTATAAACGTAAAGTTTCTTTATATGTTACTGTCAAATGTGTTTGAAGATAACGCAATCGACAGAAAGTAAGACGTAATAAAAGTCAGTTACTTGAAATAAACTGTTTTTAATTTTAGCGAGAAAAAACTGCCTGCTTCTAAACTTTGAAACTCCGTTTAATATTAAGATCGATGATTGACGTATAGACAGACGACTGAAGAATGCCTGTCAATTACTGGAACAGATGAGATATATGAATTCAAAAGCAGTTCAAAATAGACTTCGCCTTGCAAGCTAGACTATTCCAACGAGTGTCTCTGTTTATTGTTAAGAATGCTTAAACTGTTGTGAGTGACCAAAATGTCTCCAATGCGCATTTATTTCCAGCTAATCACCTGAACATATTACTATCACCACAGGAGTTGCGACCCACACTTTGCAAATCACCGCTTTGCTATTCCTATGAATATTTATAATTTACTATTAGAAGACTAAATTACATACGCAAATTTTAAAGTTTCCTATGGTTTATGTTTTGCAATTACTTGAGATTGTAAAAATTATAATTATTACGCAAATGCCAAACATGTTTCAGTGGTGTTCACGGAAGAAACTACTTTTCGGAAGCAATCATCTGTTCTTTCCAAAACTAGGTCTAAATTAATCATGACTTGTTCATGCTCGAAAATAAATAATTAAATAAGGACTCGCCCAGTCCCAAGAGTGGTTGCGGCCCGTATTCACACAATGACGTGCACAACGCCTTTCCCGAGGGCAGCACACGGCAGGACCCGCAGTGTATGGCATTTGTGACGAGCAGGATTACACATCAGAGACAACGGTAATAGCACACAAGTATCCATAAGCGAGACAGGATTCGAAGAACTTGCTGCCCATACTTTGGGAATTAGCTAATACGAGAACGGCAAAAGTTGTTTGGTACTAAAGAAAACTGTTATAAATATACAGGATGATTTAAAAGGTTAGGGCCAAACTGAAGGAGCGTATGGAGGGACTCAGAGAGAACAACTTTCGAATAGGAATCCATGTCCTCTGAAGTTATCCTGAGTCAGTCGAGGCCATTGAAGGTAGGGAAGTCTGATAACATACGGCTGAAATAATTTGGTTTGTAAGATTGCTAATGTAATCCTTGTACATTAATAAAAAAACAAAATTAAGCTAGTAGGAGAATAGCAAAGTATGATTATTTCAGCGGTATGTTATCAGACGTCCCCACCTTCAATGGCCTCGACTGACTCAGGATAACTTCGAAGGATATGGATTCCTATTCGAAAGTTGTTCTCTCTGAGTCCCTCTATATGCTCCTTCAGTTTGGCCCCAAGCTTTTGAATTACCCTGTATACACAGAGTCTCATCGACCTGATGATGGAGACAGCAAGGACCTATGAAACGTTGGTTAACATCGACCAGACTACACAGCGCAACAACCCAGAAGACAAAAATCTTCATACTCATTGCCCTGATGATGGAGGCAATATGACCTCTGAAACGTTGGTTAACATCGACCAGACGACACAGCGCATCAACCCAGAAGACAGAAATCTTCATACTCATCGCCCTAATGACGGAGGCAGTATGACCTCTGAAACGTCCGTAAACTTCTACCAGACTACACGGCGCAACAACCCA